>NC_086283.1:36923412-37223412 GCF_021018805.1 Prinia subflava | reverse complement strand
ATTATTTTTGTGCATTTTGTGTGTTTTGAAATTTAAATGTATTTTCCATATGTATTGTTGGAATGCTAGAAACTTAGATTCAAGATAAATAGTAAAATAACAAGGGAAAAATAAAAAGAAAATATCTTCTTCTTCAGCACTTTGTCCATTAAGACACATAATATTGCATCTTATTATTTGTATCGGTAGAAAAAATAATTCCTATGATTTTTACATTTGAGATAAGAGATTGATAGTTATTTTTATCTCTTGACCAATATTACATGAAATTCAGAAAAAAATCTGTGCAGAGCATGAGCACATTGAGGTAGTAGTTAAATAAAAGTCCTAACATCATTTTAAAAGCAGAAAAAAAATCAGATGTAGGAATGAAGTCCTGCCCTCTTATTAATTTTGGAAGACAGGTGAATGATATTGCAAGGGATTTTCCTGAGATTTATTCTCTTATTATTCCATGTCTGAAAGAATCAAAATGGTGCTCAGCTGGGGCAGTCAATAAGCAGACTAAATATGTGACAGATGCACAGACAACTTCAAAGATGTTGTTACAAGTGCCCGTGGAGATATTTAAGGAGCCAGATGCTGCTGCCTTATATTTTCCACAGCTCAGCCTGTGTCCTGTGATCACCTTCCAAAGGGAGTGTGGGGTTCAATATGCTGCAATAAACAATATTCCATCTAGTCAGTTTTTATCTATTTAGTTCCTTTAGCATTCGTCTAGCACAAGTACATAGGGAGCATATTGTGTGTGTACATATACATATATATATATATATATATATATGTATGTGTCTGTACATATGCCCCCAGCCATCTCTGCTCTTATGTGCTTCCATACATTTCAGGCAATTTGAAAGACACATTCCAGAGTTTATCTGAGCATATATTGCTAAACAGTGCTTTAAAACAAAGAAACAACTACAAAAACACCCCCCAAAACATAGTTTGAGAGTTTTCATTAGATTGTGTTTCCATAGTTTATTTCTGTTTAAGGTATTGCACAGTAAATAGAAACTTTTTTTTTTTTTTTTTTTTTCCTAGGTCTTTCTTTGTCCTTGTCAAGAAGTGGATCATCAGACTGATTCCTGTGCCTGTCGCTGGCTTGCTTGGCAAGAGGAGATGCTTTGTCTTTTCTAAAGATTTATATGGCCTTTCGCTGTTTAAATCACAGAATCAGCTAGGCTGGGAGAGCACTTTGAGATCATTGAGTCTGACCCATGACTCAACACCACCCTGTCAACTAGACCATGGCACTGAGTGCCACATCCAATCTTTTCTTAAACAGCTCCAGGGATGGTGACCCCACCACCTCCCTGGGCAGCCCATTCCAATGCCCCATCATTCCTTCTGTGAAGAAATTTATTCCTAATGTCCAGCTACTGGTGCAGCTTAAAACTGTGTCCTCTTGTTCTTGTTGCTGGCTGCCTGGGAGAAGACAGCAACCTCCACCTGGCATCACCACCTTATTTATTAGCCAGTATGGAAGAATATCTGAACTCTGCATCAGGAAAAAAGAGTCATGTCTTCTTAGGAAAAGGTCCCCAGAAGTGATAATTGTCATAAGTTTTTCTAAGCTTCCAATCAACACAATCAATGAGAAATCCCTGTCCTAATTGCTGTTAAAAAACCACCCATCTTTAAAAACAACCAACCCACCAACTAACCAACCAACCAGCAAACCAACCCCCCAAAACACCTGAAATAAAATAAGAGGTAAAGAAAAAAAAAATTAAACAAAACAAAAAATCCAAAAAACAAAAAAAAAAAACCAAAAAACCACCCCAAAACCCCCCCAAAAAACCAAAAAAACCCCACAAAACCACCTGAAAATTTGTTACTTTTAAATAGGATTTTTTTTCCAGTCAGTCTATTAAATTGTGGGTAAAGTTTATGCTTTATTTTTGATCTAAGTTCATGTAACATTGAAGTCTGCTCATTGAGCCATTTTGAAACTTTATTTTTAGTGTAAATAACCTTTGATTACAAATTTGTCTTTGACTTTGTTTATTGAATTTGATCACTGTAATTGTAACTAGCAAGAAAATCACAAATTGGTAATTTTTGTGAATAAAATGTAAGTTTTGTCCCATAAATGTTAAATAAATTTTAACATTAATTTAAGATCAAGGTAAGAACTGATTCCAGAACTATTTCAACAGAAAATAACCTCATTTTCTATTTACAATTACAGAGATATCTGTCAGTGTTTGAATCACTATGTTTTGACCTTCCTCTATGGTATCATGGTTACTTCATGTTTCAGTAAGTAAAGACAGGATGCAATTTTATGCCTGAGGAGATGGGATAAATTCACTTCACCTGTGGAATTCTAAAGGCTTTCCTTGTTATCACACTACTTCTCTGAAGTATCATAATGAAAATGCTGCTCTTTGCCATCATATTTACCTTACTGTTATAAAAACTGCACTTAATATTTGGCTATATGCTATTTCAAACCTTGGGGCTGTATATTATGCGTATTATTAGTACTAATATTGTAGTATTGAAGTATTGTAGTATTGAGATGCAATAAATAGTACTGCTGTTGTTGTTGGATATTATGAATTATGATATTATACTATGTGGAACTGTGAATATTATGAAGTAATACTCAAGAGTTGGATGAAGGAATTTAATAATTGGTCAGAACAGTGGCTACCTTTATGCTCAGTGTTTCGGGGAAATTTCACTTTGAGACAATTTTTTTGAGCTTATAGGCTACTTCTCTATCCCAGCCATGTTATGGACATTTTGATACAGATACATAATTTAGTCTCACTCTCATAGTGGTAAACAGATGTGAATTTTTGTTGACCTGTTTTAACCAGGTCAGTAACTTGTCTATTTTATCAACTAGTTTCCAATTTTTTTTTTAATACGACAACTATGTGCTATTATAAAGTACATATTTCAATGCATTACTTATGGTTGCTATGGTAAGTGCATGACTAAGAATGAAGATAATTTTTCCTGTAAAATTATTTACCAATGAGGCAGAGATGAGTGACAGTGTTGATACTCTTGAGGGAAGGGATGACACCTAAAGGGACCTTGAGAGGCTTGAAGAGTGAGCCAGTGTGAACCCAGGTGTTTTACACCTGAGCAGGAGCAATGCCCTGTACCAACACAAGCCATGAACAGGTTGGAAACAGTCTTGAGGAGAAGGACTTGGGAGTACAATGGATGAAAAACTTCATCTGACCTTGAAATGTGTGACGTCAGTATGGAAAGCCAACTGCGTCCTGGGCAGCATCAAAAGAACTGTGGGCAGCCGGTTCACAGGGAGGGGATTCTGCCCCTGTACTTCACACTCACTAGTGCCACATCCACCTCTGGTACCTACAACACATGAAAAACAGAAATCTGTTGTAGCAGGTCCAGAGGTGAGCCATGCAGAGTCTCAGTGGGATGGAGCACTTCTGTTAGGAAGATAGTCAGAGAGTGTTTGGGGTTTTCAACCTGAAAAAGAGGGGGGGGTCCAAGAGACCCAGCTTTTAAATATATAAAGAGAGGTTGTAAGAAAGACGTTTTACCACCGCCTTTACTGACATAAAAATGAATAACTGTTTTAAACTAAAAGAGGAAAGATTTAAATTAGATATTAGGAAGAAATTTTTTACTGTGAGGGTAGTGAGGCACAGGCACAGGCTGCCCAGCAAAGCTGTGGATGCCCCATACCTGAAAGTGTTCAAGGCCATGTTGGATGGGGTTCTGAGCAATCTTGTCTTGGGGAAGTTGTCTCTGCCTATGGCAGGAAGGTCAGTTTAGATTATCTTTAAGGTTGCTTCCAACCCAAATCATTTCATATGATTCTCCATATATGACTTAGATTAGATTAGATATAAGGAAAAAATCTTTATGGTGAGGGTAGTAAGAGGGGGGAACAGGTTTCCTAGAGAGATTGTGAATAGCCATTGTTCTTCAGTAACAATCTGCACACAGTCTTGGACTAGTCTTGGACTAGTCTTGAGCTAGGTGTCCCTGTCCATAGCAGGAGAGTTAAGCAAGATGGATTTTAAAGATCCCTCCCAAAACAAAGCATTTTAGGGTTCTGTGATTCTATGATTTGTGAACAGTGATTAAGAAAATTATGTATTTGGGATTGCAGCCATGTTTTCTCGTGCTTTCACTGAGGGAACATGATCCTGCAGTATAGCAGTATACTGACAGCCTTTGTTCAAAGCTCCTCTTCTAATTCAGATACGGGCAACTTTTACAAGCCATTACTACGAGGAATTTCCATCAGAAATTTCTTTCATAATTTCTGGTCTTGTACAGAGTCTATGTCTTGTTATGGGATGGTGGAGAGATGTGTTTGGGTATTCCTTGAAAATCCCATTTTTCACTAGAAGTAAATTAATTCTTTTGGAAACTAAATCTAACAGTAATTGGGAATAAATTTAATAGAAAAATCTATTAAATCTATTAATCTATATAGCACAATTCATATGTATATATACATATACACATATGTATATTTTATTTTTAAATAAAAGATCCTGGTTTATTTATGTGTGTTAATAATATTTATTAGTATACTTGTACATGTATTCCAAGGTCTCACCACCAAAGAAGACTGCATTTTACTTATTCCAAACCCAAATTTGTGGAATATTCAAGAGATGAACATTTTAATGTTATTATCCACATGAAAGGGGAGCGTTGTAAGTCAAAAAATAAGAGCAAAGGATATTTTTCTTTCTAATGTAAACATCTGGCAGCAATCCTTGCTTACACAATTAATGGGCAGTTAATTGGCAATGATCAGTTTATTGCAACAATATGAAGTGAATATTTCACCAGTAACAAACAGCTGTTGCAACAATTTCACAGCAATTTAGCAAACACCAGGTGATAGCAGTATCTAGAATAAAGTCCTCTGTCTCCAAGCAAATAGAGTAGCAGTGAATCAAAGAAAGACATAAAAGGTGGACCGCTAGATTTATCTGATATTTTTTCACAGCTTCTGTCATATTGTTTCTAAATCAAACTCATTAAAGGAAATCCCATGTATTTCAACTGCAGTACGAGAAGAAGAATCTGTGTTTAATCCCAGAAGGCATTCAAAATAAGAGTCAGACTTTTGCTTTTAAATTGTGGTTTTTTATTAGAAATTCAACCATTTAAAGCCCCTCTGAATTTAGAACGCTTGTGTTGTGTTACAGACACTATTTGAAGCCATTGGACAGAGACTGGTGGCATAAACTTGCGTCATTCTGTTTGTAAGTCAGACCACACAAAAATAATTTTTCATGACTTGCTTCATTTTCACCATTTGTACGATGGTTCTAACACAGCAGTTTGATTCATTTTGAGTTACAAAAAAAAGCCCACACAGAAAATTTGGCTTCATTCACAAATTACTGACAATTAAGTAAAAATATAATTATTTCTACCAGCTGTCTGGTATCTACAAGATTAAATGTATTACTTTTTAATTTGTGTTGCTTGTGAGCAGCTTTTCTATTATGGCTTAAATAAAGTTTTTCATCTTTCATTATGTACTCTCATTACAAATGTAATATAATGATAATAGCTATGCGAACTTTGGATTACACTGCTTTTGGCACGAATTAAAACACGCATTTTTTATTAAAAAGGCAGGACAGTACTCAGCCTTTTTGAAAGGCAGGTTTCATTGGTGAGGAAACTTATTTTACTTCAGCAGAATGCCTTATTTACTATGCTATTTTGTATTAGCCTATGCCACAGTCTGCAAACAATACACCAAAATGAGCAAAGACTCAAGGGACAGTTTATATAACAATGCTTTCATTTTCTTATGTTCACACTCCACAATAATTGATCTCCATGACAAAAGAAGACAATCAATCATCTTCTAGTGTGTTTTTCTCCATTAAAATTACAATTCTTGATCTAACAAAAGGAAGCCGCCTAAGTAACAGGAACATTCCTACATGTTTAAATCAATATATTGATCAGACTCAACAAACAACTCATTAAATCATTAATATGACAATGCACTTTTTTCATTAATTCATACATATTAATATCAGATTACACCATTGTTATTTATAATCATCTAGAAAATGCCCAACAATGCATATAAATGGATGCTTTATTATATTGCATTAGCCAAATATTGTATCGTATTGTATTGCCTATTTTGCCTCATCAATAACTTGCAATTTTCAAAGTGAAAAGCTAATATTATATAAGGCACTAAACCAAACATTGTGATCCTTAACAATTATTTAAAACCATATTCCTTAACTGCTGGCCAGTTTTTGTGCACAGGCAAATGATACAGAGAAGTAATTAGGAACGTCCCACAAAATATCGTTGACAAGAAGTAAGACATTGCAAAACATTAGTTTGTTCTCAAGTTACTAAATTCAAATTATAAAGATATATTTAATAGTTTTAGGTGGTTGGTAAAGGTCAAAAATATACTAGCTATAAATCAATGACAATGAAAATTTCTGCATTTCATTTGTATGAAGTTACAGTTGATACTTATTTATAACTGTCAATCATGAACTTCACCTTTATTGTACAATGTCTACACGTAAGTAAAATGGCAATCTCTACAAGCTTGCAAACACATCAATTTAAGAAATTATAGAAGCTGCCAAGTATATTAGATGTGAAGGAAAATGGTCCCAGGACACCAGTGACCTGTTAAGAGGAACTTTGATTTAGATATTATTGCATGTGAAAATTTTAAGGAAGAATTTAAGCAAAAGAAGTGAAGTGTGGTCACAATTATAATCCATATATATTGCCTTTGTGTAGCAATTAACAGTCTATGACATAAGTAAATACTTTGCTTCTTCTGTATTTTTTGTCAAGGAAGAAAGTTGGAGCTTTTGTCTATTGACTCGTAAGAGAGACTATAAAAGAAGAGATATGACAGATATTTAGAGAAAATACTGAAGTAGAATTATTTTGTAGTTGGTCTTAGTGACTGCACAGATTTGACCAGAAGGTGGTGTTAATTTTTCATGATGTATCGGAAAAATAATATCCTTTTGATTATGCATCTTAATTTCTCACTGTGAGAGTGCAGTAAAACACTTAGACTAAATGGTGAGTATTTTATAAAAAACACAGTTAAACAACAGAATTAAGTTTATATTATTGCATGTCACTAATTAGCACAAAATTCAGATCATTTTTAAAATCCCTGAAGATTTCTTTAACTGTGTTTCCTTTTTTCTGAATTTGTGAGGTCAGTCTATAAGAAGTTTCAAGAAAATGAAATCTTTGGTTTGGGGAATGTACACTTAGTGACACAGCATTTACAATATGAGACAATATGGACGATTGTAAGAATATTTTCATCACATTATAAGTGAACATCACAAGAAGTTAGGCAATCATTCTCTAATTAAATTTTCCTAATATATTCTTGTTAAATACTTCCTAGACATTATTGATTGTGAAGATAAGATACCTATTTTCATTCATATCCACAGTGTCAATAAAAAGTCTTGGAAATGTAGTTCTATTTTAAAAAGTATTTCCTTTTTCTTTCCTTAATATTTTGGTCTACAAAGTCATGTAGATAAATTAGTCAGGTTTAGGGAATAAACAACTAAAAACAGAAGTTTTCTTAGGAGCGATTTCCAAGATGTTCAATAAATCTTCTATAAACAGCAAAGAAAAAGCATTTGTATCTTCTGTGGTATTTTGATTGACATAATTATACTTGAAGAACTCTGAGAATAAACCAGTGAACCCTGAGTTGTTTGACCAAAGTCTATTTTCAAATTTTTCACACCAAGTGAAAGACAGTCAAACCTCTGCCCTTCCATGCTTGGTTTAGCATCAGTCATTGCAGGGCAGTTAATGCCAATTTTTCCATAATTAATATCATGTAAGAGGAGAGTTTAAACTATTTTGAGTGGTTTGTACTTTCCATTGGAAAATATCTTTTCTATTTTCTTTTCTATTTTTCTAAATTGTTTTTGATTTTGTAAGTAGCCCCATCTTCTCCTTGAGAGAGCTTTCTTTCAGTGTTAAAATGAACTTTATATGAATCTGTTATCTACCAGTTTGTTCCCTCTCACAGTCTCGGAAAGACAACTTGCAAGCTGTAGTTGTCCCAAATTAAAAGACAAACTAAAATGTAGGGATATTTTGTTGAAAAATCTGCTATGAACTTTCTTTTAGCTTACTTGTGAAGCTGTTGCCTGAAGAGCAGTTCTTCTGACTATTCAGTTTTGTTCTATTATCTGCTATTTAGAATTACACCATGGTGATAATTCACAGATAGCAGTGATTCAAGTCATGACTTGCACTTGAGAGTTAGGATTCAAGTCTAGGAAACAGCCTGCAGATTTAATTAGCTTTCTGGTTTCTTGTGTCAAAGAGGAAGTTCAAACTTGCATTGTTCAGAATGAAAAACAACAGCAACAAACCCAACCAACCAAAGAACACCCCAAATACCCCAAAAGGTTCCTTCTACCCCTCATTCTTGACTGTTTATCAAGAAACATTTGAGAGAATCCAAAAAGATTCCCGGTCCAAATTTTTCATGGCTGGAAAGCAAATCCACAGGATCAAGGAGAGAAGGCTTTCAGCCTTTTCTATTGCAGCTGACGTCTTAACTCTGGGTCTTAGCTGAAGTTAATTAATAATGTCTTTGCTGCTAATGACATGCCATTTATTAGCCACTGGCAAGTTTATTTATTTAAGAAAGGTAATTTTAGTCTGTATATCCATACTAGTCATCTGAGCCATCAAAATTTATTTTCCTTACCTATTAAGGCAAAAAGGAATATTTTTGAAGTTACTCATATAAAATCTCTTAATCCATTCCAGGTACCCTGAACATTATGGTCAGTTGATCCATTTTGCTTTGTTTTCATTTCTTGATGCAGCAAATCCAAATTTTTTTTGAATATTAAAACTATCAAAATATTCATAGAACTGTAAGTTAAATTAACCCTGATAATTATCTAGTTACTTGTTTGCTTCATTTTAGGAACAGATTTATTTGAAAGACACTATAATACTTTCTTCTTAATGTATAAAATTTATAGTTCTTCACTGTAGATCTGTAGTACCCTCTTCCATAAATATTGATTGATAGATAGATAGATAGATAGATAGATAGATAGATAGATAGATAGATAGATATGTACATAACATTCTTGAATCTTGCAACTGCAAATATTCAGTTGAGAGTTATGGCATAATTAATTCTTGGTAATATTTTAATAATTAATAATTAATTTCTTGGTAATATTTTTAATATTGTTGTTTTATCTGTTACTTGAGGCAGGTGATACAGGATCAAATACAATTAAAATTCCATATACCAAATCAATATCCATTACCACAATCCAAATATTATTTAATAAACTAACTATGGTTATTATAGAATAAGAAAAGGAGTTCAGCACTTAAAGGACTCTTAAAGATCTTTATATTGGCATATTCGAACTATCTAACCTCTAGACATTTGAAGTTCAGACTAGTCCTTCATTTACTGATATTAGTATATATTTTCTGTTCTTTATTAAAGAACTCTTGACTGCATGTACATGTCATTTGGCTTTTTTCTTAATAAAAGAGTGAAGTAATTTTGATCTCTGATAAGATGACAAATAACTTTCCTGGAACACTTCCTTTTACAGCAAGGGAGTGCAAAAAAATTGCTACTCTCATTTCTTTATGGATAATTTCTAGGAGACACAACATATTTTCTACTTACAAAATAAAGAAAGAGCATCATATTTCTTTCCGTGGTGAGTGTGACTGACTTTATGCATACTGTGCAATGGCTTATTTGTGTTCTCACAAACTTCTGGTTTTGAGAAAATACAAAGTTTCCTACCAAGCTATTTTCTGTTTCTACTATTATACTGCATTAAAACACATACTCTTTTAAATTTAAAAAAAAAAAAAATCTGAGTAAAGCTGACTATTTTGAATGATCATTAAGGAAAACAAAGGGTACTGTTTTTGCACTCTTATGCAGATGGGTCATGACCATGACTTGCTCACAGTTAGGCAAGGCAAATGATAGATGTAACACATTTGATGTTCAGTTGCTGCACATCACACTACCTCACAGAGTAGTCTGGCAGAATATGTGCTACAGAAGCACTCCAATGTGGCAGCGTTGCCTGTGTGAGGGAAATGTTAAATTTAGCTTTTTTATTTTAAAAAGCTGCTCATATCGTTCTGGGGATACACAGAAATGTGAAGAAAGTAGAAAAAATGCTCAGAAAGTAACATCTGTTTAGAAAGCTTCCCTAACTACAATATACTGTTGTGTCATTTATTAATGGCTTAGAAAGTAAGATTTCCAAAGGATTCATAACATTGCTCAAAAATTTGCTGCTTTCTCAGGGTCCATCTGGTCTTTATATAAAGGTCTTATTTTGGGCTTCCTTTTACTCTTTCGTTTCCAATGCAGGGATAAAGTAGCTGAAAAATGGTTATAATGTCTGAAGCAAAGGGATGCCTATTATTTTTAAAAAATTAAATTGGATGACAAAAACTTTTTCCTGTAAAATTTCAGGAGGAATCTAAACAGTCACAAGGGTATTTGGAAATTTACCCTAAGCATTAGGATTAGTGATAAAGAATTCAATATGTCAAGTGAACATCTTACCTCAAATACAGCATTTCAGCAGGTGATTAAGCACAATGTTCATGCAGCAATGCAATGTTCAAGCATCTGTTCATGCAGCAATGCAGAGGAAAGCCTGTCACCTCATGAATTACCAGAAAAGGAACAGATTTCAAAGTCTTAGTTAAGAACAGACTTACCTTAATCTGATTGTTTCAGTTCACTAAGCCTTTGGCTAACTGGGACTTGAGCCATGTGAATGAAGACAAGTTACATGTACTGAGAATTACTGATTCCAGATGCTGTATTTCTTGCCATCATATACTTAAAATGAAATACAGTCTCATAGCCTTAAATCAACTTGCATATTTCAGAGTGTTCAAAAAAGGAACATTTCCTAGTTGGAGGCACACTCTTGGACTTCTATCGTCATTTCCTGACCCAATAGCTTAAGCTAGGAGGTGAATGTTGTTATTATGCTTTCTATGGGAAAGTTAAAAATTGGTTAAATATTTACCATAGAATAGCACTGTTTCTCAAAGACTACCATTATTTACCTTCATACTGCAAAACTGTTTATGTCATTTCCTCTCCTAGATTTCTATACTTCTCTGATCAATCTATGTTGTGTAATTTTCAGTATTTTCATTTATGAGGAAGTTAGTGCTCTATGCATGCAGAAAACATTGGGAATAGTCAGCGTTGGAAGTGAAAGGAAAAATGTGGGGTCCTGTGCTTCACAGCAAGTAAGGCTTCTGTCTCTTTCATTGACCAGCAGTTGCATCCAGCCACCTTGAATTAGTTAACAGAATTTTTACAAGTTACCTCCATATTCCTGTAATCAACAAAATATTTCGAAATTTATCATATATTTTTCCTGTTTTATTGCTGAAAAAAATTTAATTGCCTGACAGATGCAATTTGTCAGCAGCTTTGCATGTATGATTTTCTCATAAACAAAGTTTTCATAGGCACAGTTGATGATTAGGGGCTCTCTTGAGCCCCTAAAAATTTCCATTGCTATTTTCAAAATAAACCAGTAGTTGCTTAAGAACCCTGTAATAAAGCCTTTAAGAACAAAACACAGTAGCACAATATACCACTTATCCCAATGTAATTTGTATTTGATCATATATTCTTTTCTTTACTGAGAAGTCAAACAAGGTTTGCTAGTTTTTCATCTTCAGCTCTGAGCTCCTCATACTCATTAGCTTGAATTTTAAATCTGAGTTTGAGCTTCCTGTGAATCTCAGAATTCTGGTCACATACAGCTCAATCAGCTGCAATTTTATGATGACGATGTTTAACTAGCCTTTGATTGGGTTTTTTTGTCAGTTTAAAAATCATACATATACAAATTTGATAGAATTAATAGGATTCGTTAGATGTTGTTAGTATTTTAGAATGATAATTCCTGCATTTCCTAACAGGAGAAAAATCGTCAGGGTGGGCTTAATGGTGGTGCACATCTAGAAACAAGGAAATAGTCAAAGTAACTGCTTGAGGATTGCTATATTTGGCCTCAGTCAGCTTAATTCACGGTGGTTTTTCTGAGTTTTCTGTGGAAGTCTTGCATGGGTGTGCAGAAGCTGGAGGTTTTGAGGTCCTGTAGGTTCTGACAAACTCAAAGATTGGTGTAATCTGCATTTATGTCTCTTGGCTGATACTGAATCAAAACCTGCTGGTTAACTGTCAGATGATATCTGACGCAAAAAGCAGAGCTTGGTAGTCAGCTTGTGTTTCAACAGTCCCTGACCCTGAATACACTGGGAATAGTGCTGTCAATCCTCAAAGTATTACACCTGAAATAATAACAAAATGTATAGACCTTCATGCACAAATTTCTGTTTATGCACAGCCTGTCCTCTCTTTGCCTTTCTTCACGTAAATGTAGGCCTTCTAACTAGGAGTGTATAAATAAATTACAAAAATGAATTGCGTGGTTGTAGCATGAGCATCTTATTTAGATTCTGTCCTGAAATCCTCCACTATCCCCAGCCCTCCAAGGTTTTCAAGAAGAAAGATAAATTTTAGGCCAGTACATGAACTTGCTTACTGACACAGACTTGAGCAAATGAGTCTTTAGGCACCTGATAAGAAACATTGACTGTTGGGTTATGTTTCAAATCCAGTTGTCTCACTTGACATCCTTATCAGCTTAGGATCAACTACCTGAAAATGTTACTTGAAAATAGGTGTCTAAAGATATTGTTTTCAGTACTCAGCAAAAAATTTTCAATAAAAGACAGTCATGAATGGTAGTTTAAATCTTTAATTTTTTTTAATCTAATATTTTCTGCTTCTTATGTTTCCAGTGAGTGCCCGTTCCACCAGTCATATACCACTTTTGAAGGGATGTGCTGTGATGCAAGAGAAATATTACCTGCAAGTAGACTATGAAAAGAAAACACTTAGGATATTTTATTCAGGCTAGTGATTAGACTATGAAGAGTTTTCTATTCTTTATGAGCCTAAACTTTTCATAACCATCTTACAGATTTGAAGATCTTCAGTGTCATAGAGTAAATTCTAGTTCCTAAAATGTAACTGTTAATCTGACTAAATGGTTTTGTTTGTGTAGACACCTATGACTAGGATAGGAACCACACCTCTACAGATGCTTTTTAATGCCCTAATCAAGCATTTAAACTAAATTTCTTGAAAGCATTGAATGTAGAATACTTGACCCTATTATTATGTTATTACAGTTACATTCTATTTTATCCAAACTGGAAGACTTGTTGTTTATGAGGATCTGACTATAACATAGTCTGTGTAAGGCTTCCATTTGCCAATTGCACAGCAGTGGCTTCAAAATGGCACATAGAAAGCCTCAGAGCCTTATGTGTGGTGGTTTAACTGGCCAGAGCTCAGGACAAGTTCAATAGATGGGTGAGATAAGTGTGGGGCTTTGGGGGAAATTAGTAAAAAACAATTATGACTGTCCCATAACATTTAAAGGTTCAATAAATGCTGAAGCAATCAGCAGCTGTGTTCGAGATCTTGTTGTGGTAGAAGTCAAAGGATAAGGTTAAAATTTTCAAGCAAGTGTCAGCTGATAGCATGCACAGTCATGTGAAACTTCATGCCCTCGTAGGGAAAATTGAGTCTCCTATTTAAAAGATTTCTGTTAGAACAGAAACAGTATTATTATACCTCTAGTCAAATTAGCCAAAAAGAAATAATTAACATCGGAATGCTTCCACTCCCTGACAACAATTCTTGAAACAGTTCTTTCAAAAATAGGGGAAGACAATAATTCAAAGTTTCACAGTAAGCAACACTAAATTACAGGAATGAGATGGAGTTTCTCAATTCAAACACCTATAAATGTTTCTTAAAATAGGTAATTCCCAAGGGATTGCCTCTTTTACCTAGTGTGTTAACACTCACTCTCAAGCCAGTAGAGACAGTAAACAGAATGTAGTTGCTCAACTATCTTAAACAAAACTTTTATTATTTGTATTCTCAGACTTCATAACCTCAAATACTGGGGGGAGTATAAATATATGTGTATATGCATATTATAGATATCTATATCTATATATATTAAAAGGAGGAAAATCAGATTCCTGTGGAGAAATAACAGCTGTATTTGAAGAAGTGGCTCTCATATATGTCAAAGGGACATTACCAAGGACTTGAGAACTGCAATTGCCCTTCTACAAATCTCATCCAGAGAGATCTCTAAGTGTGATAAACTATACTTCTAACTATCCTGTAAACTTAACACCAATTTTAGTTTGGTAGTATCCATACTTCATATCAGTAAAAGTAATATTAAGCATAGAAAGCAGCTGTGAGGGCTTTTGTCATTTTCACATGAAAATTTGTGATTCCATTGCAAATGTCAAAACAGATTTTGGACATCTGTAATTTAAAGCTTGTGGCCCCCATGCAGAAGAGTTTCTACTGCAGTAAACCATCTCTTGGCAAGTTCCTAATAGCACAATCTACAGCAACACTTTTTGAGTAGTTTGTTATACCAATAATGCCACTCCTATATTCTGTCTGAATCTTTGCAATTGAAAAGTTATTTGAGAGGTTTTACCTGAGAATGCCACCTTCATGACTGGCTCAGCTACTCTTTCTTCAACCCGGGATTTTATCACTACAGGTTGATTTCCAGTTTAGCAGTGAGTTTCCTTTTTGTCTATAACTGGTTTACAGCTGTGTAAGTAGTCTTGGAGCTTAAAAACATTTTATGGACTTTTTTTTTAAAACAACACATCCAAAAATGAAAAAGAGCACTCCAAGAGATGTACCTGTCATAGGGGAGGATGTTTCTGAACATGCTCAAAGGTGTAATTCAAAGGTAGGAGTGGAGTAGGAAGTTGCCATTATGCTAGCTGCTAGATTCCTCTACTCAGACTGAAACTGGGTTCATTTGAGTAATGAGATGCACACAATACTAAGGACATAAAAGCAGCAGGAAAACAAAGAGAGCCATCCCAGTTAGGGGGTGATTCCTCATATGACATAAATGGGAAAGTCTCTGTTTTGGTCCATTCAGAATGTTTGTTCAAGGACAGGCATAGTCCGAATTTCCACAAGAATCCATTCTATGGTGAACTTGGTCTTTTACTGGTGGGGAAAGGAGGGGAGAAAGAAAAAGATCTACCATTACACCTCTTCACATGTACCTATACAAATAACCTTCTAAAGAGAAGACAACTGTAAAGCAGGTAGATGGAGGAGGATTCTTGTCCCTGAACCTAAATTATGCAGCCCACACAAGTGTAGTGCATGTTCACTGGATTTCTGGAGCTGATTTCAATAGCTGATTTTTTTTTTTTTTAATTTTTTTTAATTAATCCACATTTTGGCAGTGTAGCTTTGACTCTGACCAAGTCTACAAGGTTGTTTTTCAGATAAGATAATATACATTCCTTAGGGGTTATTAGTATTTTAATACTTACTTGGGTTAGCTAAATTAGCTGTCTGTTCTCATAATGCTAATGGAGAGGATGGCTCTTAAGGTGATTTTCAAAATATCAGTTTAACTTAGACTGTATAGATAGCCTCCTGAGCTGCTTTATCATATATCCATTGATACAGACTGAACTTGAAACACTAGTGTAAAAACCCCCTCATCCTTCAGTAGCATGCTCAACATTTTCTTAAGAAATGAAGTTTACAACATCTGTTTCTTTATGCACATATTAAAATGATTGACTATCAATGACACAAAATTCAGTAATTTATTCTAACACATGCTTCACCCTCCATACTTCTAATAATCTTGAAATTGTCACTTCATTACATTTGTTCTTTGATTGCAATAAAATATGGTCATTAGTGGGACCCAGGCTCATGCTAAGGATCTGGTTTTGTAGTTCTAAAAGGGACACTCCACCATGGAAAACTTTGAATTCTGACCCTTGAAAAGCCAACATAAACTTAAATGTTGTATTATCTTACAATGTACTTTATGCAATTTTATTTTTGTGCAAACAGATCCATTATATATTTGCCCAAGCCTACTTTCTAATCTTGATGGATATATTCTAATTAGGAAAACTGACATGTATCCCAAGTGACATAAATTAAAAACTTAAGGATAAATACACACCAAATTGAATAGTTGCATGCTGAGAATATTTGGTTTGCAGATGAAATGGATATTACTTGGCAAAAAGCTATATGAAAATATCTTATTTTTATGTATTGTATTTTGCTCTGCAAAGATATAATTTTAAAGAATATTATTAATAGCTGAGTCAATTAAATTGTTGAGGTGTAGTTGCTGTTTTCTCACATGACGTTTGTTATCAAATTACCTCTGACATATACCATATAATATTTGATTTTTGTAATATCATAGGCATAGTTTTCATCATAGCTTCATCAGAGCCTGGAGATAGCAATGTTTGCTTAATATTTGAGAAGCACAATTAAAACCCTCTAGACTCCCCAGGCCTGTTTCTATAATCCTTAACTGGGAAAAGTAAGTCTTGAGAGTTTTGAAATACCATGCTGAAATTGAGCTCAAGAGCTGGCAACACTAACCACCAAAACTCCCTGTGTAAGCCATTTGTTGATAGTCTAGAAAATGTGCAGCTATGGCACAACTAGAACTTTTAAAGTTAATTTAAAACTCCAGATTAATTTTATTTTTGAAAACATAATAACTTTTTATAGTATTTCTGAAGAGAAGTAGTGATTTGCTATTTCCTCTCAAATAACAGTTTGTGTTATTTTTTTTCCCTTATCTATCTGATGGGAAATGATTAATATACAAAGGCACTTGTGGCTTTTCAGACTACTCAACTAAGAGTAGGGTTACAATCAGTAATTCATCACTTTCCTCTTCATCCATTTCATATGCCTTTCTGAATTCTGCACATTATTGGATGGTCATACAGGTGGCTTCAAGTTACAGTAAGAGCTTACACTGTAAGAAACATATTTCCATACACCTTCATGCTTTTCTTCATTTTTGTTTTTTTTCCAAATTTTTGAAAGGTCTTTGTGCTCATTGTGCCACTAATTTTCAGTGCAGCAATGAACTTAATAATTGAAAAGACAAAAACTGAGACTAGTTGAATGGAACACAGGCAGAGCATGAAACAGTTTACACTGGTTTGGTGCTATTTTGCATTTTCTGTTGATTTAGATTTATCTCAGAACAGTGATGGCATATGTTGAATAAGTGGGAGAGGAGCTTGGGAAGATATGTGTTTATTAAAAAGTGCTTTCCTTAAGGCACAGATAATTCAATTTGTTTTTAGAAAGGAAAGCAATATTGTTTATCTTCTGAACCTCAGCTGGGTAAATATGTACTAGGCAGCACGTGCTGAAACAGTGTCAAAGTAGACATTTGAACAGTGAGCTCGAAGGTGGGAAAGCTGCTGGCAAAGCTTAATTCTGGAGTATTCAAGGTTTCTTTTGGAAGCACTCCCCAGAAGTTTATTATTTAATGTACTGCTGCAAATGTTATGTAAAATGCTAAAGCTGCTGTCCTAAGCACTCCACAAAACATAAAGCCAAACTATTAAGGCAAGAATTCAATGAGTTCATATTACATTTAGTGCATTAGAATGACAACTCATCAATAGCATTTTGAAAATATTTTAAAAAATAACTTTTGGTGAGTCTTCCTTTAAATTTTTTGTAGTATTCTGCTTGCCATGTTTTTCAAACCCTGTTTTCTTTTATTTCCACACACAGATTCGCTACTTTAAACAACGATTTACTGTGCTGCCTACAGTATCATGTAATTTTTAAGTGTATTTTGAAACTGCACAGAAATTTCTTCAGCAGCTGGAACTTTTTTAGATGTAGAAATGAATCCTCTATGAAGAAAAATGATAAAGTAGGTAAGACGCACAAAACTCTGCTGTTATGATGGAAGAAATGCAGATGAGAATGATGGTTTAATTTTTTTCTGCTGGATCTAAATTAAGAATATTACCCATAACACCACATAATTGAATTAGTATATTGAAATCTTGGTATTAATTCCAAAGCATGAGTGAAAGGCTTAGTATTAAAAGGCTGCTAAAACTTAATTTCTCCTAAGTGGGATTTGAAGGAAAGAACCATTAGCTTATATCTATGCGGAAATGAAATATTTGTTTAAAGTATGAGAATGAAAGATGAAGTCTGGTACACAGAGGATGTTTGCCAGTTGGGTTTTGTTTGTTTTCCTGCTTTTTCCTGTTCTGTTGGTTTGGGGTTTTTAATTTATTTGTCATCACCATTAGTCAAACCTCTATCCACTTCTCCATAAACATCTCTGGTTTTTGCTGGAGTGATTTGCCAAATCTGAGAATTGTAAGCAACTGCGAAATTGGATGAGAAAAAAGAAATACTAAGGTGGAATGCCAACAGTCTCTCTGCTACCATTCTCTAATATTTGGTTGTGATGTACTTACTCTCTGACTTATTCAGTGTCAAGTTACAAGAAATTGTAACTTTATCAGTCCAAATGGTGTGATTTTCTTTTCTGCAGGATTCGGATTTTTGATTAATACTTCTTACATCTGTGATTCCAGAAACTTTTCCGAACACTCTCCCTCCAGACAGGTTTGGTGTTCACTTCAATAAGTTACAAATCAATGCTTAAAAAATGAAAAGTCACATGTCTTCCGCATCTATGACATACTATATTTTTGTGTGTTGGCTGTTTAATGCAAACCAAATGAAATAGATGAATATTCCCAACTGGTTAATATGTGAGCTTTCTCTCACGGGTCTATCTTATTAACACTGCTTAGCTTAGCTAAACAAATGATAGCATGTGTATAGTTAGTGAGTTTGCCTTCCTAGATCTATAATACAAATTTATAATGGAAGCCATATCATATAGTATTTAAATCCGACATTAAGTGTTTGCCCTGTGAGATGGTCTTTCTTTTATTTAAGTGCCATTACTTTTATGTAGTCCATTTTCATTGCATTTAGTCCAATTTTAGTAATAATGTTTGCATGATTTACCAGGAAAATGCAATCTTTGCCCTGAATGGCACAGTGCAAGAAAAAATGGAAGCTGTTAAGAGCCTGAATGGCAAAAAAGTATTATTGACCTACGCTGGCAGCCATGTGTTTCAATTATTTTCAAGAATCCATTTGTCAAATAAGTGAAGCAATGTGGGACGTCAAGTTCAAGCTGGGGTTAGTGCCTTTCTACAGCTGATATGATGTATCTTCTGTGGCCATATAATTGAATTACCCAATTTATTTTTCAAGCAACAATGCTCTACCAAGAGCCATGACATTAAACAATTAAATACTAGTTTAAAAGTCTGCATTTTGTGTAGTTCATCATTTCTCTGCAGCAGACAGTTGGCCTAGGGCTGTGCTGCATACTGGTACAGTAAAAGCTTAGTGTCTCAGAGAACACCCATCCTGTCCAAAATAGCCAGTTTTTGAGACCAGTACACATGGAGAATGTGTATGTTCTTTGCCTGGCCAGTACTGTAAAAGGTGTATTCTTAATTTCTGAGGACATGAGAAAGTGTCATTTTTAATTTGTGTACTTCAAGAACTTCAATATTTCTGGTTTGAGAAATTCAGAAAAGGTGCAAAACTAAGAGGAATTATGAGCAAAATATTCAGGGAAAGGCTGGGCTAGACTGCAAAACTTCTCCAAATTTGTGCAGCAGTAAGAATTATACTGTCTTTGTCACCTTGATCAAATAGTATAAGATTTATGCTTTCCCTTTTTTATTTTTTATTGGATTTTTTTTTGCCTGTAGTGCAGTAAGAGAAGTAGTTGTTTATTGGGTACTCATACAGTGCATTAGTCTGCATCCATATTTTTCCACAAATATTTAAAATATTTTCACCAGTTTTACTAAAACATAAGTTGAAGAGTTGAAGAGCCAAGAGTTATCTTTATTTCTTTGTCTTTTCCAGGTATTACTGGAAATTACTGAAAATAAATTTTAAAAAATCTTAGATGTTTTCTTTTGTCATATTCATATAGATATATATTTTCATATGAGAAGAATAATTACTGAAACAGACGAAACAGTAATGACTCATTTTTTTTTCAATTAACATTCAACAATTAAATTTTAATATGGTCAGGGAATTGTTCAGAGACTTTTGTATGGGATACTGCACCTTTAATTATCTGCCCTCTGGTGCCAAGCCTTTTCTTTGAGTGCTTCCATAAAAGCTTATTGCAGCTAGTTATTGAGCAAATTAGTACTTGAGTTTTGGTGAAAAATGTCTTTATTAGTCCTAAAACCAGAGTCACTGTGCATTCCCAGAAGGCGTGATTTTGTTTGATGAATAAATCTAGTAATTATCCTGCTGTTAGGGCTGTACTGCAAATGTCATAAGCAGATAAACAGAAGGAGTAAGCCTTCCGTAAATTCTCTAATTATCTATGTTGGATTACTTATTGCCTGCAGATGATTTATGAGCATATTGATATATCCTTAAGTATTTTCATTTGAGTTCACGGATGCAAATAATTAAGGCAGTAGTAATTTGCAAAAGAAAGTAGCAGGTAAGGGTCATCTCATTATAAAACTTTTGCTCATGTTCATGCTATGGGAAAAGATATAGGTATTAGCACTTTGACTGGGCTTCCTCCTTTGAAATCTTTAGTATTCCCTTTTGGGCTTTTTTTTTGAATAATTCCCAATTTTACATAAATGTGTCTTAGACCTCGGTTTGTTTACATACCACCAGGTCAAAACAGAGATAATCGTCAGATCAATTTCCAGTACCCTAAATGTATATCAACCTGGAGAGCCACTCTGGAAAGTGTTTAGATAAGACTACTGAAGATGGTGATTTTCTCCAACTTACTATTGTCTGAGTTCATGCTTTTGCATCATGTCATGTTAAATCCTGTTATATCACTTGGTGCAGTCAGTGTGGTTGAAATAAAGATTTCACCTTTCTTTCTTAGAGAAGCACAAAGAATGTATAGAGCCCTTTATGTGTAAGTGTATAAGTATACAGTTTTTTATATAACCAAAGCCTCTGTGTGTGTAGCAGGAGGAAGATTGTTTTCTCCATTGCAACTCTTAAAGGAAGTTTCTGCTGAATACTCAAGATATGGAGAATTTTCTTCCAATAGTAAAAAGCAGCTGAGTGAAACTACTTGAAAAGCTTGTGCTATGCAATTGGTACAAGGTACCTTATTTCTAGATTTATCTGGGTCTTGTGTGTTGATATTTGCATGTATTTCCCTTGTCACGTGCCTATTCACCTATCTGTCTTATAGTAGACAGAGACTTTGGCCTAATGTGTTACAGATTTTTGTGGATGATATTTTCAGTTTTACTTAAAATTTGATGCAATGGAACCATCATGATTTATCGGCTAAGGAATAAAAATAATGTAACTATGGCAAAAATGCTGCAAAGAACTGCAAAGAACTGCTGCAATCACTTTTGTTCAAGGCTGATTCAAAGAGTGCTCTTCAACTCTTGAAATTACTATTTTAGTTTTGTTTTGCTTTAGGAAGCGTATTTGAACAGGCTTTAACATGGGAAGTGGAGAACTGACATTTACAAGTTTCTATGGAGATATCAAATATTTAATCTTCCAGATGTACTCCCATCATAATAACTTACTTTAGCAGAACTCATTTTCAGAAAACAGTAGTTGCATGAAACTGTATCATACTCAAATAATACAATGGAAAGTTTAGCTGAAAATTCTTCTCAAATTTTTAAAACTGATATTTTGAAATATGCCCCAGGAATTGTGATAGTGGTTATGATGCTGTTTGATGTGTTGCCCCATGAGTATGGTTATATAAATTAGACTAAAAGAATAATACTAGGTCTTTTCATACAACTGTGTTGCATAGTTATCTGATTTTTGATTTGTTTGTGGAGGTGCAGAAATGGGACGGTATTGATCTACCAGTCACATATAAAATGGGAGTAAATGAGATAAATAATGTGACTTTGAGATTATCACTAATCTAATCTAGGGAACCTGACCTTTCTGATAATTTCTTCTGGGTGTAATAAACCTTGATTTCACTTTATGTATTGTTGCATAAAAATATATGGATTGGACCTATTTGTACTCTTTCTTTCATATCTCCTCTGCATGTCACAGATCTGTTATCGTTAAGGAGGTGTTGTGCAATTAGAATATTCTCCTTTAACTGAGTTTTCTCCTCAGTCTAATTGACCTTACTGCACCCCAATTTTTCTTTTTTAGAAATATTAACTGCTTCTCTCCAGAGTCACAATATGATTGCAAGAAAAAAGGACGGTTTATTGAAAAGACCAGAGGAATCAATGATTTTCAGAGAGACTGTTAACAGTTAGGGATTAAATACTGAAAATTTCTCTAACTACATGCCATCAGATGGATCAGAACTTTTCATTACTCATGTGTCAGATAATCTGTCCATATAATCTTACTTCCTTAGGAACATCTGACACAAATTGTTTTTATTGCTATTTTTAACTTAGGATATCAAGGTGATTTTCAGGGTTTTTTCTTACTTTTGCTCTCATAGTAACATTAGTAACTTGGCAGCCAGAAATAGCTGGAACATATGAAACAATTAGTATACAGTGCTTTTAGGGCTTTGGGAGAATTTTGTTTGAACAATCAGTCAAATATTTTAATCAGTCTGGTGCATCTCCCATTGTGTTCTCATTCAGTGTTCCAATTTAATATTGTTTACTGTTGCCTATGTTTATGAAAACTTTCTTTTGCGGTACATGTTTGTGAACATGCTTGTGAACTGAAACCAAATTTCCATCCATATTCTAGCAGAACTCTACCAGAGTTTTTTGGGTCAATAATAAAAACAGGAACATGTGACATTTGAATTTGTGGCTGTGTTTATGGAAAATCAAGCATGAAAGCATAATATTTGCAACAAATTATTAATAAGAAATTATAATAGTTCTGAGATACCTATTCAAATAAGTGTTCAAATATAGCATGACCTCACGAGGGATGAATGTGATCATAACATTAGTCAGAATTAGTTCCTTGAAACATTAGTCCGAATTAGTTTCTTGATGTACTGTGTATGTAGTGTGTCCTTCATAGCACCTTGAAAATATTCCTGATCACCTCATTTGCTGTCAGTAACTTTTAAACTTTTGCCCGGTTCACAATGAAGATGAAGAAATGTGCAGTAGGACTAAAATCCTCTTCCTAATGAGTGCCTTATTTGTGGGTGAAGGAGGAAGGGAGTCTGCAACAACCAGAGTTTTTATTATTTCTGGTGTTTTTTGTAACAGTTAAAGTCTGATAGCCATGAGGCCAAAAGGAATCTGCTGCAATGTGGAATTGTTAATTGGTCTCTGTCACTATCCTTTATCAGGCATTATATGAAAACTAGCATAGATGAGTGGCTGTTTGCTTTTACAAGAATTAATAAAACTGGGCTGTTCTTCCTAAAATGAGTTTCATAAAGGTCAGATAGATATTCTAAATTGTCTCTCCTGGTTTGAGAAGAGGGTGCTGATAATTTATGTGTAAGAAAACTACAAATATCCAGGTTCTGTATTTTTAAAGCAAGATCTAATTAATAAATTATGTATCACATATATTCAGAAGAAAATCCTGAAAACCAAAAATAATAGTGGTAACCATATTTAATGGTTAATATAAAAATTAGAATATTGGTAGCATTTATTACTCTGTACCATTCAGAATTGTTTCATTCCAAATCTGTGCATCAAACAGGGAAGTGAGAATTATGCATTAATAGGTCAGTTTACATGAGGGGTTTCTTAAATTATCCTATTTCTTATGTTCAGTTTTGAAATTTTGTCATAAATTCTTAGCAATTTCTTTTTGTAGTGGTAAAAACCTTAAAACATAAGGGTTTCTATGTATTTATATATATATTAATGTGTTTGATTTTAAAATCAATGAGTATTATTGAGTCCACTTTACTTCAGGACTAATTATGTACTGACTGTGTATTTGCAGTTAATAAGCTTAGATACTAGGGGAAAAATCAGTAAAAAAGATTACACCACAGATAATTAATAAAAATCAATTAGTTTGTTAATGAGTACTCTGCCATTACCCAAGGTAGCAGAAACCAGCTGGGGAAAAAAGCAACATCCCTGAATAGGACATTTTAGATGCCTGGGATCTGCTGAGAATTTCAAAGGAAATGACTAAAAGAGGCAGCACTACTTGGGTTAAAACTGGCTAAATTTCCTCTTGAGATTGCAGGTCCTCTAGCTAATAAATCTACTAAAAAAGTGATTCACCTTTAGTGTGTGCTATAAACCATCTTCTGATGCCTTAAGTACATTGCTCACTGCCCTGTATTAAAAACAAACCCCATAGTTGTAAATGTCAATGACTAGGATTGTTAGAACTCTTGCATCTCCTCGCTTTAGTATAAAAGCTGGAAGCACCCATTACCTCGTAGATGACTTTAGGATAACATTTTGTGTTCAGACATATAAATGGCATAAAGTCAAACATGATCTGGCAGCAAAATGCAAAATGCCTTCAAAACGTCCTTGGAATAAAATGAAAAAGTTCAATGGCAATGCTTCCATTTGTAAGTATATTTCTGTAACAAAATCTATAACATGTTTTCTATCACCTTTCTTTTACTTTGTCTCTCCATTGCTAGGCCATGTTAAATTTAATCTAACTCTATACAGAACTCAAAATAAAATTATAATCCATACACACACTGTCAGCCACAATTTATTTAATTTTTTTTTTTAATTTTCCTTTTTTCTTTGGGTGGATATATCTGGGAAGGAATAGGTATTTCTATGGCGAGCAGAAGAAGGTGCTTGGATCTGGAATCATTGTATGTAATCCAAATCTTATTTTTCTTGTCACAAAGCAATGGAAAATAACTAGGTATACAAGGTTAAAGCATTGACATCACCAGAAGTCAAACTCTTTGTATTGATCAAGAGAGATGCACACGAGAACAAGAGAATTCCTCATTTTTATAATAGTTTGACATGGTTATAAACTGTTGCTTCAAAAATATATTCTCTCTGAGAGAACTTCTATTGTTCATGATAACAGAACATGAGCCAGATAAATATAGGGTTTTTATGTTACTATACTACTACAGTAACTATACTATTCTTTATTTAAAATACTTTCAAACATACAGTTGTCATCCTATTTTGGTAAACTTGGCATGGAGTTCACTGTGAGCAAAGCGCACAGCAGGTGATCAGAATGACTTGAAATCCTAAGGAATGACTCATAAAATTTAATTTGTTGCCAAAACATTGTGATTTTTAAGTTGGACAGATAAATATAATTTGCTTTTTAACCATGGAAAACACATTGAAATGTTTAGCTTCTGGGTTGGTAGTCAAGAATGACTCTGTATACTGCTGACTGTCTGGTTTTCACTATTTCTGTGTATGTTGATTTTCCTTTATTGGTATCACAATAATTTAAATTTTTATTTGAAAATCTAAGTTTAGATAATAGGAACTGTTTTGTCTAATTAAATAGTACTCAAAAGCATTTTTTTCTTGACTGTGTTATTTCAAATCTGATGAGTTATTAAACATTAGGATTGATTATGTTGTTTTATATGAGCATGAGTTATCTAAATGACCTTTTAAAAATTAGTGTCTGTTTTAACACATAAGCCTAACATAAAACACCAATGCCATTACTTCCTCATTAAACTGCTTGCCATCACAAGCATTAAGCTGTGTACCTATAGCATCTAAATGCTCTCAGAAGGTAATCTTTGTATCAAGTTAGGGGTTCAGACAAGGTGCACGCATGAAAAGGTGAATACATTTGAAAAAAACAGAGCAAAGCTCCATATTTACATCATTATCTCAGTTTTCATATAAAGCATCTCAATTTCGAAGAACCTGTGCTAAGCTAATTGCTTTTCACATATAACACTGCTGTGGAAGCACCAGAGAGCTGTGAATGATGGCAGTCTTGGAAATACACTGTACCTTTAACATTTTTAGTCACAGAGTTAAATTTTACATTTTTAACCTCCAGTTATGTAGCAAGCAATGGACTACAATGTGATTCTTGCCACTCATTAAACCTTGATTGCCTTTTCCATCAACCAGAAGGAGCAGGTCCTTGGCATTTATTAGATATTGATAACTATCTGAGGCCAGTGAGGTACAGCACCTTGTGTTATTAGATGGTGTCTGTTGAATTTTCAACACTTATCAAGCTGAGAGGTATCCAGCAGCAGAATGCATGAGCATGTTTAATTTCAAAACTGAGACCACAGTTTATCTAATTATATATGGATTTTCAGATTTATGCAGACTTCTGAGTAGTCTGTGAATGTTCATCACATTTTTGTGGTATTTGCATACATCATGCAATATAATTGATCATATAAGGTAATAGCAGTGTTATATGGATAACATTCTTTAGGTACATATTTCAGGCTTGATATTTTTAGTATATCCTAGGAAACCACTCCTCCTAACACTATGGATATTTGAAACAAAGGAGTTTGAAAAAATAGCATGTTACCAACACCACTCTATACATTCTGTCTCTCTTAATATAGAATATTGATCCAAAATATGTCCTGATTGTACATTATTCTCCATGTATATTACTGAACATGTTACAGAACTATTTAAAAAAGCATCATGGCAATTTGTCAATCAAAAGTGTTGGATAAAATGAATACTTTGACTGAACTGAAAAAAGTCGTAGCAACCCCTACATAGCTGTGATAGTCTCTGGAGGAAAAAGGGACATGTATTTTAGAAAGAAGTACTATCCGTAATTCTTTGTCTTATTTAGGCAGCTGAAAAACTGCAAAAATTAATAACTTGGACTGTTAGTTCTCTTAGTCCTCTACCCCTTACAATATCATTCTGCCCAAAAGGCATTGCCTCTTATTACAAACCTTGGAATAATGGAGTCTATCCTTTCAGTATTATTTCCTCTGTTTATGATCAACCTCTGAAAAGATGTGGCTGCATTTTCTGTTGACTCTTTCACTGCTTACATTTAGAATGAAGTTTAGTTTTCTTAGTGGTTTTCTGGTTCTCACTCCATATTAAATGTTTTTTGGACATGGGTATTCCCTGGACTACTCATTCTTCTGGAGAAATGTCTCCAGACATTTGTATCTAACATTAAAAATGTTCTTAAACCTTGTGAATTGAAGCCTGATAGCTAGTACTACTTTTCTCTGGTTCCCATCCCCCACCTCTCTTTCCCCACATCACAAAAGAAAATTAACAGCTAACCTGATCATCTTCTGGAAATTTTGTACCAAATGCAATCACATTCAATTCAAGGTATATCTTAAATAAATGCTTCATCCTATTCTACTTTGGTAGATGATGACGATGAATACTGTGTTTATGCTGGCTTTGAGGCTGTGAGGTTGTTTTTTTTTTTTTAATTCAGGAATCTTGTTGCTCCTACCATGCACTATTGACAGAAATCACTTTTCTGTGTGCAAGCAATATGTTACCATCAGAAGGTCACTTTGAAGTAGACTCCTTTACACTTGCAGAACAGGGAGCTGTAGGGATATCACGGGGAAAAGCCATGAGCTGTTAGCTGCTTCTAGGGATGTTTTTCTCCTGGTCCTAAAATCATGAGCTAGACACAGGGTGATAAAAAGGGGTTTACCTTTATAAGGATCCTTAGGTGCACAATTGACCAGACCGAAAATGCTGAAGATGCACGCACAGCATAATGCATATACAATTTTTATAGATTTTGCAAATTACCATATCTGACAAGAAACCCCAGCTGGAGACACATGTGGTGAGGTAATTCCACCCCCCCCCCCCCCCCCCCCCCAGTTCGACCCTTTTAAATCCCTCCTCCTCTAGATAGGAACTAAACTGTTTATGAAAATGTATCTTGAAGAGCTGTTCAGCTTTGGCTCCCAGGAAGAAGCAAGATAGTATAGGAGCCTTGGACCCCCAGTTTGGAACCCCTGGAATATGTTTTGTCTTTTTGTCTATTGGGTTAGGGAAAAATATTGGAGCTAACTACGAATATAAAAATAGGCTACAGAGCTAGAAATATATGTGTAAAGAACATGGGGAATATATAAAAGAAAAAAAAAGTAAAAAAATCAGTTCAGTATCACTAGTAGCTCTCTCTCTCTGGATATTCCCAAATTCATCCTTTGTTTATTCAATTTTACTGTTTCTCTAACTGGGGGTATGGTATATAGTATGTCAGTTCATCCAGATTTGTGTCTCTGGACATGTGCCAATCTTTCATACATGTCTGGCAGAGTTGGGGCTGGAGGTGGGGAGAGGCAGTGGCACCAAATTTGTTTCTCGTGATGTTTTGAGTGTCTAGGCAGAAAGATTGGAAGGTAGTTCAGGAGGAAGCTTGTTTCGAACTATGTTCTCATGAGCTTTCATGCTCTTCAATACTTGAGCTGTAAAATCAGTGCACAAAACATAAGACAACTAGTTTTTACCTATTGCTGTGTAATGAGAATCTTCCTTATACAACACAATTTTTGTTCAATCTAGCTTGCATTTTGCAAAAGAGGCAACACCAACTTTGAATGGTGAATTTCAAAGGAAAACAATTAAAACATAAAACTCATGCAGCATTTTAGTTAAGACATATTGAAGATGAAAGTTCAGGACCCTTCTCTGAACCAAGCAGTGATAGAATTTACTTGTCATCAGGTTTTTATGTCAGTCATCTGCTGTGTGTGTCTATTGGACAAGGAGTTTGGGTCATTAGTGGCAAACAGGCAGGGTTATGTTGGTCATTTTGTTTCAACCCCAAAGTGCCTAAGGAAAGACTGATCAAAACTTAAAAACTCTATACTCTGAAATTAGTTTGATATCTATAAAAAGCTGTGCTGAATATATTCCAAATTTTTTTCCAGAGACACCAAATTTTAATTACTTCACAGTACTTTGAACCTAGAATTGTGGTCAGCAACACCTACATAAGTAACTTCAGTTATTTTCCAGCCTGATACAGATCGTGTTGACAATTTTCAAAAAATTATATTAGAAATAGAAATAATAGAAATAGAAATAATAGAAATCTAATAAATAATTATAATTTAAATAATCAGTTGGCAATAAAATGTCTGCAAGATATTGAGAAGGGCAACAATCTTTTTCATCTATTATTAGTCAACCATTTAGGAGTTCTAGGACTAAATTTTAAGTCTTTCACTTTTTTGCATAGGTTTGTTTATTTTTTATTTTTCAATTTGCTCTCTGTTATTCAGTTTCTTTATCTCCATCCTTCACCTAAAATACAGGAGAAGCATCTTCCTCAATGAGTCTTGTGAATCCAAATTTTACACATCTAAAGTTCTGCAGTTCAGAAGTTTGGATTATGTGCAGTTGGGTCTCATGTCTCCAATATAAAATCACATTTTTCCTTCTCTTATTTAGCAGTCCTTTTGAGGTTTTATTGAGAGATAGCATGTGCTTAAAGTAATAAGAATGCTCTACTGGTGGTCAATGTGTTTTGTGCTGCCACTGTGCTTCATCAAACGTTGGATCTCCATCACATAAAGAGTATAGGAATAACAGGAATAGGAACATGTTCATTAATGAAGAGCAAAGCCAAGCCTAAGCAAAGAAAAAATTATACTAGCATTTGTAGAAGCTGACTTGAATAGAAATTGCTTATGGATTCTCCATCTGCCAGTGAGATTGCATGAAATTCTGGTTGCGTCTATGTATTAAGATATAGCAGAAATTAAAATGAAAGCAAGAAAAGGCAAAGGTAAAGTGAAAGATCTTGCTATTAGGCCATTGCTTTGATCATAAGGTTTCAACTATATCTATCATCCTACATCTGTGAAGCTGTATTAAAAGGTTAATGAAGTTTTGTACCTTTTTGGACTTATTATAGCTAAATTGCTGTATCAGCAAATATATGGAATTTAGCACTCTGTGATTTATCAGGAAACTGGTATTATAAAAAGAGTAGAAAGTCATCGAATTTACTTTCAAATATATTTTAACACATTTTATAGAGGACTAACATGTTAAGATTATTGTAATGGGCTACACGATTCTCCTCATATTCCTGGGGAAAAAAGAGCTTTTTTAAAAAAGAAACTTTCCTGCTTGGAAACTGGAGTGCTGTGATTTATATATAACTTGTAGACCTTAGCAGCAAATGCTCATCATTTTAATGGTTTCAGCAAGACAACTGGCTTGCATCCGTCTTGTAGTGCGAGGCTCATATCATAAGATTGTGCATATAATAGTGATACTGTCATGTGTTAAATGAGCATAGCTTGAAGTATTATTTTTTTAAAAATTGAAAGGTTGTGGCAGTAATAAAAAGGTTGAATGGTAATGTCTCTAATTGAACAGTAAGGCCTCTTTCCTATTAAGTCACTCTTTCATCTGTCTTTTTAATTATTGCATTATCATTTTGTACTGCAGTTCACAACGAAACGACCATTTGTGTTTAAGTGAAAGCTAATTATTAGGACTGAATTATTGTGCAGTTTATTGATCCCTATGGTGGATTAAGGGCTTTAAGTTCGTCTAGACAGAATAGTTAGCAAAATGACAAAAGGAAACATATAAGACCCTTGGGAAGAATCCCCACGCTCCATAAGCAATTAATGCCTGCCAGGTAATGGAATTTAAGTTTATACTAAATCTAGCAGTGCTTTGACATTTCAGCTGCCTTATAAACACATTAGTCTAATGAATTAAGACTTATGAATTGTGTTGATATACAAGTAGGAATAGTTGCAAATGCAAGATATTTTTAGCCCTCTATTGAAAAATGAATACATTTCCTTTTGAATTTGATGAAAAATGAAATGTGTTCTGTGTAATGTTTATCTCTGTTCACCCTGCTCTCTGGTGATGGATGTGCATTAACAATTTCCATTTCCCAAAGAACACTAATCTCTCTTTTGCATGAGAATAGTATGTAGTGAAAAAAACAAGGGAAAAAAACCCCAAAAAACCAAAAAGCCAAAAAACCCCTCAGCCTCCCCCCAAAAAACAACAAACCAACCCCAAAAACAATACTGCTGAGTAAGAAGCCAAACAGGCTATTCATCTCAGTTCAATGCTGGGCAAGTTTTAAAGCCATCTATCATTATCTTGATGGGAAAGGCACAGCTTGAGCTAAGTATACAGCCCTTTGTTATTTATAAGAACCTGTCTTTGAGTGGACTGTGAGCAGACAAGACAAAGTGGTTTTACTGGATCCTCTTTTCTTATACAACTTTATGTTTGTAAGAGGTTTGTTATCAAAGACTTGCCAGGCAACATGCCAGCCAGGAAATCTCTTCAAAGGAAAGAAGATGACTTTTTAATGATACGTTGCAGTTCTAGGACTTTATATCAAATACTTTATTTCTTTTTTTTTTCCTGATAAATCTCTTTTTGGATTTTGTGCCTTAAAATTGGTCTCTTTTTTTTTTTTTTTTTTTTTTCCAGGACATGGATGTTCTCACCTTGATTCAAAGTCTCTTTGTAACTTGCTCACAACACTGCATAACTCAAGTCAGGATATGTCTCCACTGCATGGTTTCCCCACATTTCAGAGATGAATTTTAGGAGGGAACCAGGCTGTGTGGTGTCTCTCAAGACCTGGTTTGCCTCTACCAAACAGGAATGTGACTGGAGTGACTACGTGCATTTGTTCATGTGGAGATTGTGCTCTTTGCTTGTCTTTCCATTACTACTGCCTTTTCCTTTTGAATTAATAGAACAAAGCTTTCTAGCCTAAAAGAAGTCTTTCCATGATTTTCACGATAATGCTCATAATCTGTCATTGACTTGGTTCTGATAGCATTTTTAAAACAAATTAGTAATAATTTTTGCTGCAGATTTTGGTAATCTAGGAGAGTTTTATATAACGTAATCCTCATTTCAGATTATTTCTTTCTGAAGGGGGAAAATAATAAAAGCTATCTAAATAAGGAATTTAGACTATTCTGTCCCCAAGACAAAAAGGAAGAAATATGTATTTTGCTATATTCTGAGTGTTTCCTGAAAAGGTTGGAAAAAACCTAAACCAATATTAGAGAATTTAAAGAAACAAAATGTCCACTAAATAATGATTTGATTAGCTACATCACAAGTGAGGAGTTATTTGAAGAAGAGAATGCTTTAGGGAAAGGCCTATTCTTAGTGTCTTTTATTCAGAAAGAGGTTGCAAAGGTATTCGTAACTGTTGGTTTCAGGTCTAGTCTGAATTAGACAAATTTTTCCAGCAGAAGAACTACTATAATGTAGCTTATAATTAGTCTGTACATATTCTTTTCCTTGTAAAATGATGTCCACGTTATTTTCTAATTTGTGGGGTAACTGAGGCATAACGTAAAATTAATCTCTGTGTAATTCCTTAAGTCAGTAGTGGTTACCTTTTTTACAACTTGTATTCATTTCACCAATTACCAGCAATTTTTTTTCCCCCACAAAAGACAGGTTATTACATAGTTTGGAGGAAAGTCCAGGAAACTATTGAGAGGACTGCAGCTGTATAGGACCTTGAGCAAGTTAATTCCTCTGTCTATATCTTCTGTCACTGAGGTATATTGATTATTTTTCCCTTTGTCTGACAGCAAACCAAATGGAAAAAGTAGAGAAACTCCTATACGTTGTGTAACTCGTAAGTGCTTGTAAAATACTTCCAGACTGAAATATTGCACCTATTTCAACATCAGTAAAAGATCTCAAACATGATTACTGTTCCTGTTACTACTTCAGTTTTCACTAACGTAATAATTGAGGAGGTCAACAGAGTCCTTGAGCCTAGCAATCTGGCTATTTCAGCCTTTTTCCCTCAGTGAGAGAAGCATATGCACTGTTTAAATTAGTGTGCTGAATATGCCCTGTTTGCTAACTGTCCAACCATGCAATGCCTTTCATTATTGAATCCAGTTCCCTGAATGAATGTGATAGAAGACATGCTGGCTGATGGGCTTAGATTAGCAATGAACCTAGTAATTGTCCGGAAATATATATTTAATTCATAAAAAGTCTTAAATCATGACATAATGATGGCGAGGTTTTTAAAAGAAAATGAAATACTAGTAATCACAAAATAATTGAGAATGTTGGAACTATTCTTTTTCCTGACAGTATAAAACTTTTTTACCATTTCTTTGATGATGTGTATAATTTTCATTATATTCACATATGTAAAATAAATTAAAATTAATTTACATAGCAATTTCTCTAAAAAGCAGTGGGAGTTATAGAGATCGGTCAGAAAAATGAAAATAATGCATTAAATTTTGTCTTTTTGTTAGAAAAAAAATTAGAACTGATATAACACAGCATATATTATTACATATAGTATATGTTATAATTTATACATGTAATATGATCAGGCATAATAAAATAAAAGTTAGTGAGATTAATGCTGGCTGTGTATTAAAAAAATACAAAACTTGTTTGTCTCAAATTAGGTTTTGGAATGTTCTTCCAATATGCTTTGTTGAAACTGTGATACTTTTTTTATTTCTAATTGCACTGAGAAACATAATATAAGCAGCAGAAAATATTTGTGTTGTGTGTGCTGGTCCTGCAAATCTTATGTTGTCCACTGGTCTTTCATTCTTCCTGTGTCCTAATTTATACATAAAGAAATATATAAGTATTTGTCCCTAAATTTCAAATTCAGTCAAGATTTTAAATTGATATCACTATTATTTCTGTAAGCAGTAGAAGTCGATGAGTCTGCTTTGATGTTCTAACAATGAACCTTCTCCCAGGCCAGGAGAGCTGCTTTCTCCAATAAGCCATAATCAGTTTCTTTCTACGGTTGATTTTTAAGCTGTCTAATTATAAGCTTTTGTTGGCTGCACTGGGTAATGGGATGTCAGCATAGGAGTGTGGTGAGTCTAGACCCTTTTGTCTTGCTTAGTCTCTTAATGAGATGTATCACAGCTCATTTTTGTATGAAGATGTAAGCTTTATACTTTCTTGTGTTTTGGTTTTCACTATGAAGACTGACAAGCCTTTGTATTTTTTTTTTTCCCTTTAAATCTACAATTTTTTCTGTCACTGTCATAAACACTTCTGTCCTTCTCAAACATCCTAATGACTTTAAATGTTTCCAAGAATCTCTTTGGTGCAGGAGTACTTGTACCACATGTAATAGACCTACTTTATAAGACAAAATAATTAAATATGGAATAAATGTCTTCAGTTTTGAACAAGCATGAAAATTGTCAGTTCCAAATGTCTTCCCTGCTGCTCACTGAACCTTAAAATAGGGGTTTATCCTGAAGTGCCTTCTGAGTTGTAATTGTCATTACAGCATTACAGCAACCTGGTCTTTTCACTATTGTTACTCAAAGTGCTCTGACAACCTTCCTTCATCAGATTAGATGTTATACTCTTATGTTTACATTGCACTGCTTGGTATTCCAGGCAACAGATTCTTCCAGTCTCAATGACTCATATAAAAACAGATTTTTCTGATTCACACAAAGAGTGAATTTGACTGACTAAGCTATGAAATAACTTTAATGTTTTCTTTTGGTTTCTAGTATGGACATGACTTTAGGTATTCAAAGTTGATGTGTACTATTTCTCTGAATTTTTCTAGACTGGCCATTCATGTCCACAGAAATAGCCTGTAGTACCTCCAAGAACCTTATGACCAAATCAACATTGACTTAAAAAGACTTCAATTCTTTTGCTGCAAATCACTTTGTCTTCCTTAATTCTAGATGTTTCCATCATAAATTATTTAAAAAACAATGTTCAGATATGGACTTATGTATTTTTTAGGGGAATAATTACTTCCTCAGAAACAGAATTTTGCTATTTCAAATATTAAAGAAAAAGTTTGTAAGTGTAATTCTACTTTCATTACAATTCTAGGGAAAAGACTTGTGGAAATATGAATTTGTTCACATTGCTAACTTCAGTCATCCTGAAACTTTGCAGAAAATAAAACTATGAAAGCTAAGATGGTGAGCTAATCTCTTAGAACTAATAAAATCATACAGAACTCAGATGAGTGTGGAAATTAGGTGCCTACTGCACCGTAACCTTTGTCTGCATTATTAACTAGTGCAAGATTATATTAGAAATAGACTGCTCTCTGCAAGACCTGATATGCATTGATTTATCACAGAAGGACAGAAACCTCAGATTATATTTTGATAAACATTCCAAAGTTTGAATGCAAAATTGAACCTTTTATGGACTTCACCCTGCAGCTTTCCTGACTCTCTTTTTCCTCAGTGGCTGTTCCACCCAGCACTTGACTTCTTCATAATTTGAATTGCCATCTCACCTGTGTCAGTCAGAGGACGCCCTTCTATTATGTTAAGACAAGGAAATATGTAGCTTACTTCATCAACTACTCAGAGAGTGTCATATATGAGAAACATATAACTGAGAAATTGCCCATCACTTCTAAAAGTAGTGGGTGCTCTTGGTGTACGACTCTTAGAGCCACTTTGCCCTTGCAGACATGCAGCTTAACACTCTAAAGCAGATGTTTAAAGAGCCATTAATGTGCTTTCAAGCCAAAAACCGGTGTTTAACTACACTAAAATTTTAAAATTGTCTATTTCAGACAAGCCAAGTCCAACCTCATGCTCTGAGGTTATTTCTGAAGTCTCAAGGACCCTTTTTTCCCATTTATGTATCACTAAGTAATATGTGTTGGTTTCATAACTGATCTCATATGAAGACCAAAATAATTTATTTCTGCATTCTGTTTTTTAAAGGGACAATTAGTTCTTCATAGCCTTCAAATTCAGGTACTACTTCTCTTTTCAGTGAGAAATAAATATCTTCTCCATTTATAAGAATTCCACTGAAAAGAAAGGACTCTTATGTCATTTTTATTTTTTTAAGAGTCAAGAAGATCATGAAGCACATCTTATTTGCCACTGAATGAGCATAAATCACCTCAGATTCCAGGTACGAATCTGCCAACTCATTTCTGCTGCCCATCTGCATAGTTTTCTGTTCTTTATACCTTTATGTCTTTTCACAATGTTTGTAAAATCCATATCTGTGTTATAAAAGGAGATTCAACAGCTTTGAAAGAATTAGAGCGGAGTGTGATCTGCACTCAGGTAGGATACACAAAAAACTCTAAGTCTGTTTTGTGCAGTCAGTCTAGTCTCCATTTTCCTTGTACAATATGTGCTGCCAAAGTGGTAATTTGCATAACAGAGGATAGTGTAAGATGCAGAATCAGAACAAAAGAAATTGTGATTTGATCTTGAAACATACATAAAAACTTATCCAGAGCAGTGTCTGATTTTCAATATTCCAGTAATCCTGCTTCTTGTCATCCAAAACTGTAAGGCCTTGACCAAGACCTTATCTGACTCAATTTGTACCCAGAAACAGTAATAAGTAAAAGCTTTCTTGGAGTTTTAGTATCAGAAAGTACATCATTGAGATGCCTTACTTAGGTCAAGTTCTGGCCTTTTCAGATGTGAAAGCTACTGAATACCAAATACTCAAACTCAGTTAATTTTACCAAAGAATTTCAACCTCCCTCTAACATGATAGTAGTCAATATGATCACACCATCACATATCTGAAGAGTAACAGAAGAATTAAATACCAACACTCCCATGATGCCATGACACATTCGTGCTCTGTGACACTCAAAACCATGCTGAATGCCTCTCATTGCCTATTCATCCACAAGAATGAAGAGTCATGTGGCCATTTAGTTCTCACTTGCAGTGGAGAGAAAGAAGTTTGAGGGACATGCACTTTCAGCCATTCTTAAACAAATATTAGATTTCATTCCTTGGATGAGGGTTGGACAGAATCAGAAAACTCATAGTTAACCAGAGAGGTCTTTCAGCCCTTTGTTGGAATGTCAGATTATCCTTTTTTCTGACCCAGATACAGGGCAAATGAGAGGCATTTTAAAGACTTTTAAGGGTGAGACAGTAAAGATATTAGAATTCACACAATCAGAAGCCAAAATATTTCCTAATTACAATACACTAGACGTTTCTTGGCCTATCAGCTTTTGCCACACAATTCTGTTAATGCTTTAAAGCCAATCATTTAAAATTACCCCTCGTGGGTCCTAGTACAATACATCTTTCATGGTTGTGTTTCTCCAAAGTATCTAGTCTATTTGCGAGGCCATCATTTGAAATTTGTTTCTAGTTCCATTTTGATCTCAACAATGTCTGTCCTATTCCATGACATTTCTAAGTCCGCATTTTTTATCTCAAAGTTTGCATACAGATGCATACTTTGTGAGCCTGCTGTCAGGCTTTGAGAATTCTCTACAAATCCATTTTCCATGTTGGCAAGATCTGCATTTTTGAGTCTAATTGGTCTAAATACTGGCAAAATGAAGAAGCAAGGAGGAAGACAGGGGAGAGATCCTCTTTTTTCGCCATTTTCTCCCTTTCATCCTTTCCTTGTCTTCTGGACCTCTCACTATTCAAAAAGGCACCTGTGTTTGCCTGAGTCATAATGAATAATGCAATGATATTGGCCATCATCAACTAAGTCTCTAGTCCTTTTCACATTCATCAGATGGCTTCAACAGTGTGTCCTTTGTATTTAGGAGAAGATTTTATTATCAAATAACAGAAATTTTTTAATTATTGTAGGAATCATAGACTACTATATTTACAAGTATATGAATTTGGAAATCAAGGAGAAAAGTTGCCCTCAGTTACGTGAACTTGAGAATTGCTTAAAGCTTGCTGTTGCCAATTCAGAGAGGTAAGCTGTCAGCCTAGCAGGGAAAGATTCCCTTTGTGTCTGTTTTACTTTGGTTGGGACAAACAGTGGGGTACTGTTATCACAGGAACCTATGGGTTCAATCTGTTTTAGACCCATATCCTGAAGCTTTTCTTTTGTCAGTTTTTGTGGCCATTTGTCACACTGCATTTATGAGCTGTAATTGGACACCAGTGAGGTAGAGTGGGATTTTTCTATCACAGTTTTCCATATGGCCAGGAGAGAGATAAAGAGTTCAGTCCTTCCCGTGTGGTGGTCCCTATTCACTGAAGGTACTAGAAGCAAACTTTGTATTTATACATGTGATCTGAAGAGATGCAGGATCTACAGCTTTCCAGAATTTTATTATGTTCAGCTTTTCCAATTACATTATCCCTATGTAGTACATTGTTATTTGTATTTGACTTTCATAAAGATACTCAGTCTGCCTAAGATCCTGAATGAGGCAGAGAAGAAGCATCATCTCATGAACAGAAATGTTCCTAGACTTAGATGTAAAGCAACAGAATTAAATCATGTGGAAGAAGAGATATGTGGCACTAATTCCTTGTGTGGGTAGGCACATCATGCGAATAGGTACAAGGCTGACAATTTTGCCATGGAAAAGAACATTTCCATCTGGAAAACTGGTTTTTTTTATATATATAGACATGCATACATACACACACGCACACACACACACACAAAATATATAAAAATAATAGTTTTCCAGTTGGAGAATATTATAAGAAATTTAAGAAATATCCAGTTTGTTATAATCTGAAATGAAAGCAGAGTTTCCTGTGAAAGAATCTCTTAATTTTTTGTTTGGGATCTAAAGGAGTATTTTGTCAAAATTATTTTAGAAAATGGAGTTTTGTGTTGGAAACATTTTATAGAAATTTAGCATTGCATTGTCATTATTATTATTGTACTGCTACTCGAGAACTACATATAACACTGCTGCAAAATGCTTGTAGTATGACATTTTTATTCTGAATGTTCTGACTCTTTCAGTTATTGTCGACACTTCAAAGGTTAAAACAAAAAAGCAACGAGAGAAGTCACAAAGAATGAAAAAAAAATTGAACTGAATTTTGTAGCTCAAGACATAAATCTCTTCTTGAGATAAACTTTGAACTGAGGAACAAAAATTACAGTAAGTGAAAACAAGAGTTCAGAGGCCTGTGCAACCAAAAAACGTTTTTACAACAGCTTTGTAGATACTGCAACAGATTTAAAATGTCCATTTCCAGTAATTCTAATGTTAGTTAGTCTCATCTGCTAAGGAAAAGATATCTTTATCTCTGTTTTCACATGGTAGATTGTGTTGCATACTATAAAATGTTCATTTTCATAATGTACATTACTAACCTGTAAGTTGTGTAAATGTTTTGACACATGCATACTGTTTCTTTTTACATATAGAAAATAATTGCTCTAGTATCCATCATATTATAAAATTGTGATAAACTGCAAATATATGTTTGTTCTTGCTTGTTTTTATCTGGAATAATTCAGATATTTCCTTGGTTTGGAAATTTTACAGCCTTCAGAAATTCATGGATAGGCTATTTGTCAATAGCCATTATTCTTTAACTGTTTGGATTTTCACTTTATCTTCAAGATAATTGTTTTAAAGCTGATTAAAACTTTATTTTAGTCTGTTTTACATATCAATATAGTTTTGTTTGAACAGAATTATTTATTAAATAGTCCTAATAATAGTGATATTGTATTAGAGAATCTAAGAGTTTCTTTATTCCAATAGGTGCAAATACATTAATTGTCTTCCTAGACTTTTCCCGAGAAATTTTAAAGCAGTACTGCGAACACAGTTATTTAGGTGAAGATTTTTCAGCATAAATATCTTTAAAATACTTAAGGAAAACACTTGATCTCTCTAATGAACATTTATATGTTCATACAGATATATATGAATATATTTATTATGTTCATTACTTTCATTAATTTATTTTTATATATTATTACATATTATGTTTATTGTTACAATGTTTTTCAGTATATTTTACTGAAAAATCTTTCCAGTCAGAATGCAAACATTGTTAGATTGTACATTCTGAGAGAAGCAAGTCTAAAGCCTTTTGGTAATCTTAAGATAAAGGCCAAAATTTCTTCATATAAATTGAATCCATTGTTGATGGGGACAAATGCAAAAAAAGAAGAAAAAAGCAGGTACTGAACCCATTTATTGGTACAAATCTAAATAAATTTCAAGTGAAGTAGGCATAAAGAACCATTTCTACTGATTTATTTTAATATGTTAATAAAGTGCTTTGAACAAATTGGGTAGTTTTACCTGTGGTATAGCAATGGGAAGTGTGAAAAGAAATGAACACTTGAAAAACAGAAATAACAGGATGAAGAGGACATGAAGGACATGAGGTGTGACATAGACAGATTTAAACACCACTCAAATCTGGGATTCTGTTCCCGGTTTCCGGTATTTAACAGAATTATGAATTTCAATTCTCATCTTTTTAACTTAAGATGTTCTGCATGTTTGATTAAAGGTTTGTCTAGAAGACCAAGACAGGGAGTGATTGCTTTGTGGTAAATGCTTATCTGGAAATACCAGTTTCTACCCTTTATTTGTATCAGTAAGTTCTGGTGCTTGCACATGGTTTCACTGACAGAGTTTACATTTTCTAACATATGTCTCAGTATGGGACCTCTGTGTGTGTTTTAATGGCTGTCTTGTTTTGGCAGGCTGTGTTTGCTGTTCTGGCAAGATTTCTCATGGAGAATGCTGTGTTGTGTAAACTTTGATGGATTTGGTTTTTTTGTTTATTGTCAAAAGACTAGAAGAAAAATAAAAAGAAATGAAGTTTTGAGGAAAATAGTGCATTTAAATACTTCTAGAAAACTTGAAGCAGCTGTTCCAAACAAACTTAGCCTGAGGACTGATCCTTCTTCACAAGTAAGTTTTACAAAGATGGGATGTGATATTAGACCAATAGACACTGCTGGACATAAACAGAAAGTTATCTTCAATCTGATATAAGAACAGAAAATTCCCTCTTTGGTGTCTCCTAATTTGAAGGAAATCTCTTTTAAGTTTCATAAAAGGAGACGTGGGTGGATTTCTCCATCAAAATACATGTCTAATCACAGAAACACTGGTTACTCTGAAGTGCAAATCTCCATGAGGGTAAACGTCTCCTTGAGCAAGTGGAAACAGTATTGAGTGTTATTTTGGGGTGTTAGATCTTAAAATTGAATCTCTCCTAAAAAAACTTATGCTGACAGACGACATTCACCCCAAAAATTGAATTTAACAATAAAACAGAGAAAGAAAACAAGCAGGAAGAAAACAAGCAGAAACAAAATGCCTTTGAAAATGCTGAGCATTTCTTCTACTTCAAATTCTCATTGATAACCTTTAATTTAAGGTATCTCTATTATATTCTATTAATTCTACCTCTACTCATCTAATAAATAGATGAGTAAAAAAAAACCCCTAGTTTTCAATACCAAGGGAAACTATTTTTAGTGTTTTCCAGTCTCTTCCTAACTTCTAATCTATAGGTCCAATCCATGGCAATTCTTTTCACATTTCTTCCCTATGACAAAACAATTTGTTAAATAATGGCTATTGACAAAATTATAAAAGTTGTACACTGAAAACAATAAATAATTACAATATGTAGCACACTTTGCTGCTCTTAGTTTCCCTACTTTGTCGTTTGACTCTAGCTCTGAATGCCACATCTAGCCAAATTATGTTTATTTTTTCCATTGCAGGAGTATGGTGATGTACTTTAGCATGAAAAGGCTTTTTATTTAAACTGTGAATACACCAGTGAACTACTGAGAATGAACGAGTATTTTTTTCAATAAAGCAAATCTTTAATGTCAAAGAGACAGTCGGAACTTTGCACCTCCTTAAGGCATCATTTTCTACCTTGTCTAGAAGGTCTATACCTATTCCCTATATGACAGGTATTTCCTACATGAATAACAAATGAAGATAGAGGACAATGTCTTAATTTTCTCTGCCTCCTTTCCTTTATTTTTTTCAGTATTTTTTATGTGAGATCACATCACTGTTTCATTCCTGTTTTTGGAGAATAATAAACTGTTATTTGTGTTATTTGCCCTTCCCTCTGCAGTTCTCCCAGTTATGAAAAGGTGGTGCTTTATAGTATTTATTTCTCACCTCCTTGAGTTGATATAGTGCTCACATTTGCTTATGAAAGTGAAGTTACTTTTATGTTCTTTTGAGGTGGTGTCCATTTTGCCAGATTAAGGAGTACTGATAAGGATTTTATTTGGGGAAAATTTTAATAAACATCTAAATAAACTTTGAATGAAAAATTGTTCACAAATTTCAATTCCAGACATTTGGTCTTTTTGCTTTGGTCTCAAAGCAACATTTTGTGGTCTGTAATGTTCTAACTACATTAGTGATTAACTACTGAACTATCTAGTTGTAATCTTTTTTTTTTCCGCCTACAATCCTTTGAATTCAGATCATGATGATGAATATTTCTATACAAACATATATATTCTACATATCTCTAGTTCTAGTTCTGGTCCACAAATTGGTTCTGGTCCACCAATTTTTTGTTTCTTGGCCAATGCACTAATTAACATAGCAGGTCTAATGTTGTCTAAATGCTAGTTCACCTACCAGAATTATTTACTCCTTTTCTGCTGTGAGATAGGATTAAGAGAAGAGGAAAGCAGGTTCAAACTTCAAGGGGTATAAAGAAAACCTTATTAACAAAATGATAAGAAAAAGAAAAAAAATTAGTAAGAGTTACAATAAAACTTTCAAATCACTTCTCCTCCCCCCACAAGCTTCTTTTTTTTCCCCCGCTGACAATGTACAGAGACAAAATCTTAGGACTTAGGTTAGTTGACTACCTCTGAAATAGTCTTTCATCAGTCTTAGGGAGAGAAGTCTCTTTTGCCATGTCATGGAGACTTCTCCACAAGAAACCTTCTCTTGTGGCTTCAGTTCTCACAAACAGCAGCCACCTGGAAATCTGCATTCGTGAACATTTCCCAACTCCTGCAGCTTTCCCACAGCTGCCTTCATGGGCCATGTCAAACTCATGGGGTATTATTTTAAGGATGAGCAGTTCATAGCAAAGATTTCCTTCATCTATCTCTGAGATCATTTTCATCTCTGGGAAAGAGGTCTTCTTTTTCTTTCCCTGTGGGCAGAGGGTCCTTCATCACTTTTCTCTCTATAAGCTTCTCATGAGATCACAGCTGCTTCAACATTTACTTGCTTCAGCACGAATGCCTTTGCTCATGTCCGCAATTTGAACACACCATCCTCCCATACTGTTTGCATGAATTAAAGGGATATCCTAAAATATCACAGTCCACCACCACAGCCTTGCAAAAGAATTTTGGTTTGTGACTAAGCATCTCTTCATTCTCCTCCCAGCTGGAACTTGCCTCCTTTTTCACTGACCTTGGTGTCTTCATGTTGCTTCTCTACGTGTTTTCACTTTGTCCTTTTCTCTCATTTGAGAGAGGATCAGTGCTTTGCAAGTTTCATCTGTGCAATAAAAGAGTTAATTCCTGGCCCGCGGCCAGCGGTGGTCCTGATGGTTTCTGCTGGGCGGTGGCCGCAGCAGTCGCGGTGAGGATTTCAGGCTGCGCTGCGGCAGAGGCAGGGCCCGCTCCGGCCCAGCCCCGCCAGGCCCACGCTGGAGCCGGGGAAATCAGTCCGGCACCAAGATGTCAACATACCCTGGGGCCCGGCCTGGCCCCGCCGCTCTTACCTGTTCCCAAATCAGAAGAAAAGAGAGCTTTCCCGGGTTATGTTTGATTTTTAACATGTGTGTTCACAGAGGTGTGCTCAGCTTCCTAGCGGTTTAACAAGGTGTCATAACTAGGCACTGATTGGTTTGTCAGACACTGAGAAAGCTGTTAGCCGCTTCTCTTAGAAAAATCATTTCCATGGGTGACTTCTTCCCTCTTCACTAAATGTCAATCAATGCAAAACCAGCACAACATGTTATAAGGTAAGATAAATAAGTAGCCTAAGCATGTCCTTCCCTTCCTTTTAACACCAGAAAAGGTAAAACTTTGTCTAAATAAATTAGTGCAAATGAACACCTATGTCTGTCTCTGATGTGAGTCACATAGATGTTTCTAATTCAATGAGGGGAGATTTTTAGTTTTTTGAAGAGGAGCTAACATTAAACTTTGATTTGTTTTAACCTGCCTCGTACAGTCACTTTTCTTACATTCAGTCCAGGTGCAAGTTGAAACTGATGAGAACTGGCAGTGTTGTTTTACTGTGAACCTTATTCAGCCTGATATTTAGTTATGTTTCCTTGTGGTTTTGTAATGTGGTTTAATAGTCTTATTTTACTCCTGTGATTAGTTTCTGTTTGTTCTAATTTCTTTTTGACTCTTTCTTGACCTTGAGGTGAAAAAACACAGAAGATGTATTTCCTCAATTTAATGCCAGTCTGAGGTGTTTCTCCTGCATCATCAGATCAATGAAAAGTAAATAGCCTACATTTCTTGTTTCACAGTGCAGTATTGATCTTTCTTCAGCTTTTGCTTTCCTTTTTCCCTGCGTCTTGTGTCTTTCAACCCCTGGGACCAAAGTGATTGCCATAGATTGGACAAGCTAACAAGCGCATGATAAGGAACTAGTGTTTTGTGGTATACTCACATTCACATGCCTGGTATATAAAGCCTGGACTTCTCCGCATTTAAAGAGAGGTGCCATTTTGTGTATGGCACAAGCCACTATGAAAAAGAGCCACAGGGAGGGCACCAGAGCAGCAGAGGATTTTATTCTCCACTTCAATTTTTTATTCTTACAGCTGGTGCCAAGCTGGGTGAGGACATTACTCCTCTGAAAAGTAAGACAAGTAGCCTGCGGGGAATGCCACGATCTGCTTTTTTCTATGGCGATGTATGGGATGGTGGCAGCCCATGGGTAAGTCTGAACTCGATCTTATAATGACCATGATGTGTGTGTCAAGTTCTATTTAAATTTTGAGCAGCAGGGACCTATGCAGAAAGTTTGAGACATGAAATGGAAATATACAATTTCTAGTTGGAAATGGGACAGTCAGTATAACGTAGGGAGTATATTTTGTAGTTCAGCACTGGGATGAGAAAAGCTGAGGTCCCTATTTTATTTAGTGGATGAACTGAATTAATCCAGTAACTTTGGGGAGTCTGTGGGGTTTATGCTTATTTTTTTTCAAAATATTGTGGAAAGCATTTTCCATTTAAATTATATCAATAGCAGAACCTTAGTTTTTAATGCTTAGGAATACTGCCTATAGCGTCTACCTGTCCTCAAGTGCTATGCAGATTAAGAAATAAAATCTATTTCAATTCTGTCCCTGGGCCCTTAACTGTGCAAAGTGATCCCTGCTGCTAAAAAGTGGTTAAATAAATAATTGATATTACATATTATGCAGTGTATTGTTTCTTTCAGGGAGATAGGTATTTGTGCTGTGCAGTGCAGAAGTTTTCTGACATTGCTTTAGGTTTCTGAGAATGCTGTTTTTGTCTCCAGGTGCTTATTAGTCCCTAATGCACTTAGATTGCTACCATACTATGCTGTTGTAAATAAGCCTCATATAATTTTTCATGCACTTAAGTTGGTTACTGAATATAAATAATCTCTCGATATAGCATGTTCCAAAGTACTATACATAAAAGAATCTATACAGTCTGTAACAAATACTTGCTATTTTATCTGCAATCTGGCAAAAAGTTGTTTATTATTACTATTATTACTATTATTACTATTATTATTATTATTTAGATATTAGTACCTTGCATATGCATTTGTGGACATGCTATTTTTACACTTTTTATTATAGTGTTACAGTAGCTAACATGAGTCCTGTATTAATACAGCAGTAAATTGAATTCTATAGTCTTATATTATTATTATTAACAGTACAGTGATATATGATTTTCATATCTCCCATGGACACCACTGCAATGCGGTTTGCTGGCAATATTTTCAGCTCTACACCTTTGTAATGTGGATCTTTGTTGTTTAATGTGTTTTACAAAAGTCAGTGTACACTACACAAATTATTCCTAATGTAGAAGCTATTCTGTATCTTTCTAGTTTTATGACATTTTATACTTCTTGGAGCTAGATGATTGTTCTAACCCAAGCTATTATGTAATCCTTAGGGTAACCCTGCTGCTGATTTGAACGCTATTAATTTTCTATTATAGTGTGCTAAAGATGTTCTACAGTGTGAAGCTCACCTGCATTATTGAGTCAATGACCAATTGCAGAGTTACTCTGTGGCAGTTGGAGCTTAACTCAACCCTTTGGGATCTCATTTATTATTTGCAGATATTGATTCTGGAAAAAGAAAAAGCTAAGATGTGTGAATCTAATACTGAATTAGACCTAGCCTACAGCTGTTAACTCCTAATGGTCTGCTTACTATATGTGTGTCAGCTGAAGCTTGCATTTCTTTATGTTTCCATGTACAATAAGATATTTGCTGTTACTGCATAAATATTTTGCAACTTCTAAGCAACCTGCTTAGTCAGATATCTACTACATTCAAATTTAATTCAGTTATAATTATTTCCTGATTTCTTATTAATAGAATACAAAGATTAAGAAAATGCTTAAGGCAATGAGGTTTAGTTATGTGTTACATAATTTAATAGAAAATTTATATAAAACTGTACGTTAATTCGTAAGACAGCTTTGGTTTGTTCATGCGAACTTGTCTCCAGAACAAGGGCTACATTGTAAAACACTAACTAATGAAGTAATGATATAATCTCCTAGTTTCTCCTGCATTATCAATTATTAATTATTGTTATCAATATGGTAAGCCTCCAGCTTCTCTTCTTGTTGTAATGGCTTAATATAACCACAGCAAGAATCATAAGAAATGGTAAGTACCCTTTCTTTTCCTCCCATATTCTGTTTTTCTCCTGTCCCACTAATTTATCTAAACATAAATAAAAAAGCTGCTGGAAGTTTTGTGGACTTGATTCACTGATGTTTCATACTCACTTAAATGCCTTTTACAATGGAGAGTGAACTTCTAATAAAATCAGTCTTCGTCAATTACTTGACTAACACTAAATCAGTAATAGCCAAGGTTTATACAAAACAGAGAAATTTAAATGTTTTAGATAGGAAGCAAATGAGAGGAAGAGGATTTGGAATGGCCTGGTAGATAAAACTTGCCCATATTCTTCAGAAACGTGGCTATTTAAAAAACTACATACCACAGAGACAATATTGTCTGGCAGAAAAGTGGTGTGTTTAGGTGACTCCACTTTTAGGGACGTATCTCTGTCTACTTTCAGGCTATAGAAGGATTTCCTTTTTTTTTTTTTTTTTTTTTTTTTTTTTTTTTTTTTTAGTGAGTATTCACTATGAGCCTTCTATAGTGCAGAGCTGTCTTGCATTGTCTAGTCTCTCTTTAGAGCAAGCAAAAAGCTGTGTACCATGCTATAGTTTATGCACCTATTAATATTTAGATAGAAATAAGGTACAAAGATAAATGCAGTTAGAACTACTGCCACAGCAGGTGGTAGGGAACATTTCCACTCTGGTAACATTAAAATTCTGTTTACAGTTAAGTAAAGAATGAAGATAATTGGTAATAGACAGCAAACAGCTCTTTCACAAAGTAGCTTTAAAAAGCTTTCCTGACATTCAATCTTTATGTTGAATTTGTGCTTCTGATTTAGTTATCTATTATAGGCAATGGGAAGGTGTCCTTTATCTGAGACTGAATACAAGGGCAAAGACCATGTGGCAGCATAAACCTGTGTATTTCTACAAGTGGGGGAAATGAACCTAGGGTGCAGTTATATTTTAAATGAATCCTAGGATTAGGTTGTGTAATATTTATATAATGTTGACTAAATAGCATGTAAGAAAACCAACCATCTCTATGTTCATGTAAATATAACTTGTGAATGTGATTTATATTTTATTTCTGTCTTTTTAAATGTAGTTTTTATGTTTTAAATATTGTGAATATAGATTATATTTCATTTACAGAATGACAGATGCAAAAACATCCTACTCCTGTGCTGTAGCAGTACTTGAGTAAGGCCCTGCAACACCCAGAAGCCTAATCTAAAGTTCAAAAGTACCTGAGTTGTGTAGAGTTTTTTCCGAGCTAAAAGCTACTTTATGAAGCGGGAATTGGCAATTTCCGCAATGAACAAACATGTTTTAGTGAGTAGTGTTTGCTGGTACAAGCAAAAGACAGAAGCAGAGAGTACTTAGTCTCGGGAATTCTCCCCAGGTTTGCAAAGCCTTTCAAAAAGATGCTGCTGCAGGCCAGGTGGAAACACACTTGTCAGCCTGTTAATGCAGCAATGCAAGACTGCACAGTAATCACTGCAATGTGAATAAGGCATAAGGAAAAGTCAGCCAATTAGAGAGCAAAAGACTGAAGTCTGGTCAGAAATATATCTACAAACATTAACCCAAGTTCTGCTAATGACTTTTGGTAAAGGTGTTGGGCAATTGTCAAGAGATGTTACCTGAAATCTCATGAGTAGTAGTGGAGATGACCACTGGTTCATTAACATTTAACTCTCGTTAACCAACTGCAGGGTGCAGATCTAGGCTCTAATGTCCTGCTTTGGATGGGGGATAGTGCATGAACGTGACTAAGACAAAAGGTGCTACTCTCCTCTTGTGTGTTTTCCAACAGTTCTCTGCATGCATACAGCTATTGTACAGATCAAGGAGTCTCTTCATGAAATGAAGCTAGAAATGTTTTTTGTCTTAAATAATCCAGGGATCTGACAATACTTGCCTACACCATGCTTGTGCATGTACTCAATTCTCTTATTTTTCAGATGTTGGATGTGTCTCTCATTTAATGATTTGAGTACCAAGATCTGGGTTATTGGGATGTACTCCTGAAGAGCCTTCCATATAGAGGTTTCTGTGTGGCCCCATGTGGTTTCTGGTGCCTTATAGACATATATATGTGTGTGTGTATGTAGGTATGTGTATATATATGTATATACATGTTATATATTCCATCGGTAAGGCTGGAACAGTTAATATAACTAGATGCAAGTTTGCATTTTGTACGTGGAAACAATAACTTAGATTTTTTAAATAAAGACAAATTTTAAAGAAAATAACCCCAAAACTATTTTCCTCAGGAGTAATTTTTATCTAAACATGAAACTTTTCTCACAAAGCAAATTATTGGATACCTTAAAAATATTTTGAAAATATCAGTGATACCAACATTTGCCTGATTGCTGAGATGGGATTGAATCTTTTCCAAGTGTTTTGAAAGGTATCATAAAGCACTGAAAGTCATACAAGATTTCAGCCTGAATAATGCAGGTAAAATAAAATATTATTAAAAGCTGGGAGCTAGTTACTATGCAAGAATTAGATAATTCAAAAGAAAATAATAATTATTTTTTAACTTCTCCAGCTGCAGTTATTTCTTTGAATGGAACAACCTGATCCAATAATTTAAAAGGCATTCACATTGTAATGCATGAAATCAAGTGTTTTATTTTTTGTCTAAACATACAGTTAAAAATTCAGTAAATATGTGATAGGGATGTTTTCAAGGTAGCTTGTCTCAATGAAAGCTACTTTGTAGAAAAATTATTAGGCGGAATGCTGAGAATTGATTTCCAAAAGTGTGACAGAGTTCCCTATTTATTTCTTACTCTGAAATAACTACGTTTATTTTCACTATTTACAGTTCTATAAAAAAATGGAAGACTATTCTTAAGGAAAAATATTTTCACTAGTTGATAATGTTAGTTCATTACAGGTGATAGGATTCATGTAATTCTTCCTATCATTATAACACTTTCAGGTAAATAGTTTATTTCCTGCATGAAGTTTGCTTCTATCATTTGCCATCATGTACTATTTGGAAAAGCTGGAAGTCTAAAGAAATACTGAAAATTTTAAGTATAAGTTTTGTCTGTGTTCAGCTGTTAGGGTTTAGAATGTATACACTGATTTTAAATATATATATATATATATATATATATATATGTCATGATCATGATTATTTAATGAATTTGCCAAATTTTATATTATTTTAAGCAATAATAATTACTAAAGGTACTTCTTCCCCACTTCCTCTATTCATGTACAGGTACCTTACAACTCTGGTCTAGTAAAAATTAAAGAGAGATCCACAAAAGACAAGGACTCTGCTGGATGCAAGTCCAGAGTGTATATTTGCCTTGTAGATTTCTGCCAAAAACTTCCTTTTTTTTGCTTGTATACTTAAGTCTTATCTTTAAGGTCAATAAGAGGAAAATTAAAACTTAATCTGTTAAATAGATATAGAAGATAAATATAGAAAGTCCATAAAGTTTCATATTTCTTTATTGTCTCTTCTGAATCTCTCACTATATAATTCCAGCAAATGGAGAAGACAATAGAACAGTACTTAACCAAGAATATTTGGAACATTTTAAGTGCTCAGATACAGTAAGTAATTAAAAAGCCAAAGAGAAGGAAGCTCTTTTCCCAACTCTGGCTATTTCTTGACAAGAGATGAGACTGCTGCCCCATTTGGACCAGAAGTGCTTGGTGGGGAGCATGTTGAGGATTCAATGAGTCCAGACTGGGCAATGGTGGGAATCTCAGCACTTAGCCTTGTCCTGATCTCACAAATTATAACTTAACAACAAGTGAGATATTGCTCATGAACAAGGTGATTACTGAAATATCATTCATTATTTCAATTACTAAGCATATTACTTTTTTCTAAAAATCAGTTATTGTATTCCAAAATCACATTGACTCCTGACAGAGGAAGAAAGGAAAATAAAATAAGGGTATAAAACACGTCATTGATTACATTCAGATTTTTTCTACTTGGATTTTTGTACTCAGTACACCTTGACAGAGCCGAGTTACAATTCCTTCAATTGCAACCAGTTTCAAACACAGATAGAATGTAAGACTAATAATATGTAAGATTAATATACATCGTATTTAAATTATTACAGAGTTTGTGGTCTGTGTTCTAAATCAGATATTTCTTCAGCACCCAAAGACTACAAATAATATACAATACCAGGAATTTCTTTTGTCACTCATTGGAAGAGAATACTGCAAGCAGCTGACCAAGTACTCCCTCTAATAGTCATTCTTCTTTCTTTTCTTTTTGTTTAGAAAAATACTATGTAATGAATTGCAATATATTGTGATCTGAGCTACAGTGTCTGCTCCAGGTTAGTCTATGACAAAATTAGATCATATGATGGTATAATGAAAAGAGCTGTAGCTACTGCATTTACAAGAGCCAGGCTGATATATTAGTTGCTTTTACATATCTTGAGGCAATGGAGATATTCTTACATAATTATGTCCTCTATTCTTGCTTCAGTTTGTAATTACTATCAGTTGTAATTTAGAATAATACAGTTATATATATTTTGCTTATAATTTTATTGTGCATATTTTACATGAAAAGTGAGAGTATTTATTAATAAAGGCCAGATGCTGAAATCATATGTATTAGATCTAGCTTTTTATTTAAAATATTTATAATATTATAGAACAATTTGAAGCATTAGAAAATGATAACAAGTAAGAAGACAAGCATGAAATGAAGAGAGGGGGATCCTTCCACATTAAACTAGTTTTAAAAAGGTCAGAATCTGATCTTAATATTGATAATGATGAAAAAAAAAGATCTTTGAGCAAAGGGAAAACATAAATGAGAAGTGTCTTGAGGGTTTCCTTTTTCTCTATTACCTATGGATTCACAATTGTTCAATCTAATGTAAAAAAAACACAGAGTAATTCTGTAGGTTAATACCTCTTTTCTGTTTTCCGTCAAAGATCACACATGGAATATGAATAGGCAGGACTAGAGCAAGGGAGAGACATTATCTGTATCCACCAGGAGATGCAAAGTTTGTCTTGGTCATAAAGGATAAAATATTTTTTAAAACATAGCCTTTGATATGGAAAACAAAATGTAATGTTGACCACACACAGAGGGGTAGTCTGACAAGGTGCATGAAGAAGAATTAGTCACTCTATGTGTTTCTTTTCCCCTGTTATTTGTACTATACTGTTTCTACTACACATACATCAGAAAACAGCGTGATATTTAGACAAAAAGGAGTTTCTTTACTAGTTCTTATACTAATAATGTTACCATCATCCTAATCTACTATGATAACAGAATATTCCCATCTACCTCCTCATGAAAGAACCTGATGGAGTGATTATGTTATCTGCTGTATTGTCATATTTGTGGTTAGAAAATGGTAGGTGCTTTTACAAAAGTTTTGAATCAATCTTTTGGGGTTTTTCTTGGTTTTTTAAGTAGTCTTTACAAAACAGCATTACAGTCTATTGTGAAATGTTTAGAGTCTTACAGTTCTTGGAAACTATTGATTTGAAGACAGAAAAATGGAACATAGGATTTTGCTATAGACACTATGTTACAGTTAAATGATGCCTTATAAATTACTTAAATTAATTCCATGTGCCTTTTTTCCCCTCAAGAATTAGGCAGCCAAAAATGTGCTTCATGGAGTTTTTGATTGGAAGTACTTTATATAATAGTTTCAACGAAATTTCCTATGAATTACAATGGTCTGTCCAATTTGTAAATTCTTGTCTAATACTTTTATTGTTGCTTTGGGTGTTTTAGTAAGCTCTGAGCCAGTTTCCCTCTTGTAGCTCTTGTCTGAACCGTCAGTTGCCCACTGTACCCCACTTGGGATGAGTAGGGGGGATGGCAAATTTAGACCAAGCAATTATAAACCAAGCATGTAAATCCAAATTTTCCAGAACTGACAAAGCGACAGAGAAGTACAGATTTTGTATTTCACAAAAGCCAATTACATTACCTCATGGATTTTAGGTTGGGGGTATTTGGATAACTTTCATTAGAGAAAGAAAACTTTGTATGCCCACCCAAAGATCTGTTCCTTGAGAAGAGAAAGTATTTTTTGTGTCTGTCAAAAGAGACCACCTAAGATCTGGAAAACAGAGAGCAGAATCTGGAGCTGTTTTGCTAGGCCATTTGTTTGCACTGAATTAAAAAAAAAAAAACAAACCTAATCTGAAGTGATTTACAAAATGTGTGTGTTTCTATGTTAGGGAGCAAACAGGCTGTTTCTTTATTTTTCAGCCTTTAGTTTTGCAGTGATCTCAGTGCACTTGATTATCTTTAGATAAACAAGAACTTCAACCAGGCAAATGCTGGTTTTTTAACCACTTGAATTTCCTGTAGAATGGTGAGAATTCATCAGTGTAGGTGCCCAATGCACTTGTGTCCATTTGCTCTGTATTTCAAACATATTTGCATATGCAGTTTCTGTAAGCCTAATCATCTGCAGAGGCAGTTCCTTCAGAAACAGAAAATATAGAAGAAAACCCAATGCCTCCAAATTAAATTGATTATAGAGTCAATCGGAAAAAGGATACTTTGGGCAGTTTTTTCTTCACAGTCCTAAGGAGAATCTGAATTTTCTCAATAGTGTACATCTAAAACCACATTTGTTCTGACATATTAAGACTCTTGAAAGTGTACTACATAGAAATGAGCCAGCCTTGGGGGTGACTCAGGACTGGGCTATGATTGTGTCTCCCTATAACTTATTTATTCACTCTCACATTTATTCTTGAAAACCTATAATTTATTCATACTGAAAAGCATCAAAATATGAACAGAGGCTCGAGCAGGAGGCTCCTGAAATCTAATTCTGATTAGGATACATATATATTTTGTGCTCTTAGGGTCCCTCAGGTTCCACAGGTCAATTTGCACATCTGTACAGCACAAGTGACTTGAGTGAGGTACAGACTGGGGAGATTAATGAAGTTTGTAAAGCACTTTAAAGATCAAAAAATAAGCTAATGTCAAGGATTTTTTTTTCTCGATCTTAGTATTAGTTAATGCTTCTACTGACTCTGAGGAGGAATAGCAGCTCCTTGCATAGTTACTCAGAGGAGCACTATTTTTTCACGTGTACTTGTGCTATATTCAATATTAATTATTATATGCTTATTATTTCATTTATTAGTATTATTAGATGCTAAGAGTTTAGCCCTGATAGGATCTGCTTGGGGAGGAGTATAAATAAAAAAGAAATGCGGAGGAAGCAGTGTAAAGAATGTCAGAAACTGAGAGATTGCTATGAGTCTTTAGTTATTCTATCAGTAGAAGCTACAAACAAGTAGAACAAATCTTTATTCTCTAGAATACTGGAACAACTTTACACTGTGGTCAGAAATTATCTAGTTGGAGTGAATCTTGCAAGAGGAACCCAATGACCACCATCTAACTTGTCTGTTTTCAGTTCTCCTACTCCATGTATACATTTTTCCTCCAGTCCTATTTACAGCCTGACGATAATTGAAGAATATATTTATGTTGCACTGGGAGGACAATCTGCCTCCTGAATATGAATCATGCTGCAGAGAATGCTGTGCAATTACACCAGGCTTAGACTTAAAAGCATGCAAATAATGATGTTAGATGCAATTTCAGTAAGACTCATCCAGTGCTTTTGTTTCAAAACTGGTTTAATTATTGTTTGATTTTAACACTCCTTTTACACTGTCCCATATAATTAAGACTAGAAACAGTAGAGTTGACTTCAATGCAGACTTATAAATTTATTTTTTACTTTAGAATCCATCTTATGACTAACTATTGTACATTTTGGTTTTCTTTAGCGCAGATAGAGAACAAGTCCAAATAGCATACAAGCAAAATGCTGAGGGATTGTGATCAATTTTTGGTTTTCTGTTCTGCCTCAGCAGAGAACTTATGTTGCTAAAATAAAGTAATCTGAAGCATACCAAGTATATCAAACATGTTTAACTAACAACTGATATTAAAAATTTCTATGTCCTCCAAGATGGAAAAAAAAAGCTTAAGTATATGCATAACAGAATTTTGCAAGATTACTCATAAGAATATTTGTTATCTTCACGTCTGCAAGGCTGGTGTATTTCTGATTCAATGTCTATACTGGGTATTGCTTTAACAGCATCTTCTGTTAAAATTGCACCAGTTATTTTCTAATTATTTGTACAAAAACCTGTTCTCATGTTTTGTATTCCTTAATTTTGTGAAAATGAGCTAATAAATGATCTTGTTTCAAGAACTCTGTAATTTTGTGATAGAAATAAAAACGTTTCATATGTTAGTTAATGACGAGTAACTTTTTAAATTGTGTAAAATTTGGGATCTTTTTATAGAAAAAAATACTGTGAAACACTGAAAGGTCTTAATGTTTTGCCTGGGTACTGTATAATTTTCAAAAACTATGTTACTGCACCATGTGCAAATTTATTTTACAGGTAACAGATGTAAATTTCCTGCATCTGAAAGCACTGGCCATAGAAGTCAAAATTTATCCTACCTTGCAGAGCAGAGCTGTTCTCTATAAATAATTTTATTATGTTTTTTATAAACATTTTGGAAAAAGAAAATTCTTGGTTTAACACAGTAACATATTGTATTTTCATTGCCCAAAGAATTAGATTGATTATAGTGGCATCCCAGACTGATGATACATAGTTTTCTATTATGACACTCATTGTTTTAGTGCTGGACTGCAGAGGAATTCTTCCTTAAATGCATCCTTGTAGAAAATACTGACCTAGAGGACTTCATTATTCAAGCTGGAGAGACAGTCACTACTTAGCAGTAATAAACGGTTTCTGTGTTACATAGAGAATACCTCGGAAAATATGAGAGTTGTCAAATCTCTTGAAAATCCTGTCTTTATAGTACACATGACACTAAAGCTATGGCTGTATTTTCTGTTAATAAAAGCAAAGGCACAGGCAGATGTGAAGGATATCATGGCACATTGACAGGAAGCTAAGAAAAATGAGTACTTTGTTGAGGAGCAGAAAAAGACACAGGGCAATGACCTTGGGAAGATTTAATAGATATAGTTTGCTTTTTTCCCTTCTTTTTCTTTTTTTTTTTTTCCTTATTATGTTGGTTTTTTGTTGTTGGTGTTGATATTGCTTTTTAATGTGGAAAATAAAGATTATTCAAAGAACTATAAGGTTAGCCTGTAAAGTTTAGGCATGTTAATTAAAATTCATCATTATGTTTCAAAACAAAATCAGGTAATGATAAAGAAAAGATTAAATTATCATCAAAAGCACTAAAAAGTCTCAGCAACTCAAAAATTCCAATACTATCTCCAAGCTTTGATAATGTTGACACCTACTCAAAATTAGTTATCTTATATTTGAATGACTCTTGTATTAATATGAATGTTTAGACATGAATGGAGAACAAAAAAAAATCCTGCAGCAGCAGTGACTGGTTTTTACCCTACACTTCATTTACATCCAAAAGTAAGTGGTAGAAAGTGCCCATCCATGATGGGAAAAGGAATGATATTTAAGTTGATCAGAAAGTGCAATCATAAATTTAAGGGAGATAAAGAGATGATCAAATTTTGTTGAAAGCCAATTATGAATTAGGTACCTGACTTATATTCTCTTCTAATATTCTTATATCTATTTATGTTTTTGTATATACATGGGTAGAAATCAATTATGTTCTCAGGACTGTAAAATAAATGCATGCACCAATCATCTCTTATCTGACCATGACCAACATCTTAGCTTAGACTGAATCTTTTCTTGCTTCATAGACTGCATCCTGGTTTACTCAGAAAAGTAAAAAAAATTACAAAACTGTATCACAACTAAGTAAGCACATATAGAGAAATGGCTAATAAATGAGCTTTTGGTTGTGTTTTATATTGTAAAAGTTGCACAATTTCAATCTGCGTCCACATATTCAAATACCATTTAGCTGTAGAAATAATAGGCTTCCTTTTCATCCATGTGATTTAACAAAACATACTGTGAGCTTCTAAGACTCAGCTATAGACAAGTTTGACTCAGGCTGTCACAGCACAGTGTAATCTGTTTATTGTGAATGAAGCTAAAATCAAACTGCATAGCAAAGCAACAGGAAATTTTGAATTTCTTATTGTATCAAAGAAAGTTAAATATATTTACTGTACAATAACCATGTTTTGAAGAGTTACTTTTAAAAGAAACTCCTTGCCAAACCGAATTGCCTCTTTTTTTTTGCTCTGATGCTCATCTGCTAAGGCATTTCAGCATCTTAAATGTACAAATCCTTCCTTTCTTGCTCCAGAGCACTGCGATAGCTCAGTCAATGCTTTAAGAGTAGGTCAAAGGTCTGCTTCTGTGTCTTCACTTTTCTGCAAAAAGTAGCTTCTCTAATTAATATTTTTGCGCTGGGCTTAATGTCATATTCCTGCCATTTGGTCCCTTTTCTTTTTGATCAGGGTGGGGGTTAGTATTTGGTTGTGTGAGTGTGGAAACAGTAAAACTGATTTCTTTTCATAATAAGGGACATATGCTTTGGTGAACTCTGAAATCATTGATTTCTGCAGCAACTTGCACAGCATTGCAGGAAGGTCAGGGAGGTTGTGTGGCCATGTCGATTTGCAATCTTTTATATGTTCTTCTTAATAACCTCATCTGTTTTCATGGCTTTAATTACCATTTCTATACCTAAGACCCAGATTTATCTCTATCCCAGCGACCTTTTCCTCAGTGTTAAAATTCCTATTTTAGTTGTGTAAACTCTTTTGATTATTTAAGGAATCATCATAAATGCTATGTATTATGCAAAAGTGAAGATCTTGTTTCCTGCTTGAGCACTGAGAGCTCATTTGGATGATCTACCTAAACAAAGGTAAGATCCAATTCCTATTTCGGTCCATAGTCTGATTTTATGAGCAGCCCAATAATAGATGAGAACTCCAAATAAAAACATGACTTCCAAATAGATCTCTACAATTCTCCTGCATTTCTGTTTCACTGCCAGCTTCTGGTTTACAGCCTCAGGAATTAGATGTCTAAGTTTTTCCTACATTCTCTTCTTTTGGTCTCAAAAAGCCCACTGTGATTTTTGATACTTCTTATTCTTCATGGATTATGTAGCTACACTTTCTTAGTTACCAAAATCAGTCAATCCTGTAGATGAAACAAGGGAAAAAATCTATGGAATAGTTCTCTGTACATCCTTTAAATATGGCTGCTCCATGATATACATGTGTCTTACCAGGTTTGCTGTAAGAAAATATAGAAGTGGTAAACGTTAAAAAACACTGGGATGGAAAAAACTTTAAGTTCATTAGGTCTGACCATTAACCCAGCACTGCCCAGCCAACTACTAACCTAAGTCCCAAATGCCCTATCTATGCATCTTTTAAATACCCACAGTAATCCCATCACTTTCCCAGGCAGTCGGTTCTGAAGCTTGACAATCCTTTCCATGAAGAAATTTTTCCTAACATCCAATCTAAACCTCCCCTGGAGCAACTGAAGCTATGTTCCCTTGTTCCCTGGGAGAAGAGACTGGCCTCAACCTGGCTACAATGTCCTTTCAGGTAGCTGTAGAGAGTGAAAAGATCTCTTCTGAGATTTCTGTTCTCCAGGCTAAACACCCTCAGCTCCCTGACCTGTCATGCTTGTGATCCAGACCCTTCCCCAGCTCCATTGTCCTTCTTTGGACCTGCTCCAGCACCTCAATATCTTTGTTGCCATGAGAAGCCCAAAATTGAACACAGTGTTTAAGGTGCAGCTGCTCCAGCACTGAGTGCAGGGGGATGACCACTGTCCTAGTCCTACTGACATTTATATTCTATTCATTGTCAATAATCTATTGGATTGCTTTCAGTAAGCCCCTTCATGTAGCAGTAGTTCTGCATTTTTCCTATATATTTTTCTTGTTCCATCAGTCAGAAAGTCCTTCAAGGTATGAACTGTCTTTTGTGTTCACAGAGTACTTAAAAAAATGAGACTTGCCTGGCTCCTTAGGCATCACTGTAAATTGATAAGTAATCAATCTTTTTAATTGAGACTTTCGTACATCTCCTTCCATTAGAAAAAATGGAAGATGATATCCAGGCATTATTTTTTGTAAGCAACCAGATTTTATTGTCCTTTATTTGTCCATTCTTTTGCAAGTAGAACCTCTTTTGAGGTTGCATATGGGAGTGTAGTTTTCTGAGCAGAAACTTAGGTGTTTTTTACATTGGTGGGTTTTCATGAAAGAAATTATCATACAGGGTTGTATTGAGAGTAGAGAAGAGTTTGGATATTCTGCTGTTTGGAGGATTTGGGTCTTGGAATTGCATAAGAAAATCCAGCAGTTCACACCACCTTGCAATACCAGTTAAACTTTTCTACAGGAAAATAAAGCTGTAATGCCAGTGTAATCTTCAAGTTGCTATGTAACTTGTGCTGGCTACTGTGTTTTGAATATATGGAAGACTTTTTCAGCGCATTCTTTAGTTTATGACAAGGATTTCTCATCCTTTACATGCTGGTAATAATATATGCAGGAACACTGAGGCTTAGGCTCCAGGAGTGGCCCCCAGTGAATTTTAGAAGTGTGTATGAAGTTGATTTATGTTTGAATTCAAACCAGACAGCAGTGGAGCATAGCAGGGAACAGCGTTGCAACAAAATTATTACCAGAGTATAGTAAGAAGTTCTGTAGGGCCTGGTGTAGTTATATTCACAGGCATTCATTCAAAAATGGCAAAATATATCTGTGGTCTGCACTAGAAGCATTGAGATAAGAGGCTTCCCTTTGCAAGAACTAGACACCTTAGGAAGAGATGCTAGAAAGAAGTCCAACTTTTTCTTGCGTATGCTAGGCTTTGGTAGGTGGCAGGGCTACACAGGTGGCTTCTGTGAGAAGTCACCAGTAGCTTCCTTCCTGTCCAGCAGAGACAATCCCTAGCTCCAAAGATGGATGTGCTACTGGTGAAGGCTGGGCGCATTAGAAACAATAGTAACATCTCTGTGATAATATATTTGAGAAGGAGAAAAAAAATGAAGATATTGTCATGCAGATGTAATTGTAGCCAGAAAATTGCGGCATGAGAATATGTGAGAGGAACTACTGCAGACAGTTCAGTGGAGAAGGAGAGAGAGAATGTGTTCAAGTTGCACAAGGGTGTTCCCCTGCAGACCATTGTGAAGACCATGGTGAGGCAGCTGTGGCTCTGCAGCCCATGGAGATCCATGGAGGTGCAGAGATCCATCTGCAGCCCTTGGAGGAGCCTCACACCAGAACAGAGGTATGCCTGAGAGAAAACTGTGACCCTGTAGGAGGCCTGTGGACAGAGGAGCCCACACTGGAGCAACCTGTCCTTGAAGGATGGCACCCCATGCAAGGGTGACCCGTGCTGCAGCAGTCTGGGGAGGACTGTTCCACATGGCATGGACTCAGATCGAAGAAGTTAATAGAGAATGATCTCCTGTGGGAGGAACCCCTTGGTGAAGCAGGGGAAGGACTCCTCTCCCTCAGCAGAAAGAGGAACAATGCGATGAATCATTCTTTAAACATATATGTACCAGATACCCTTTCTCTTCGCAGTATCCCACACTGAAATGGTATAGTAACTGAAGGCAGCTTAAAAAAGTCTTTATAGCAGAAATATTGCCATAAGAAATTGTGTTAGGAGGAAGCAGCAGGGTGGACAAAGGTGAAAATAAGGGAAGAAAATTAATCTGCATACCCAGCAGGCAATGGTCATTTATATATTCATCTGTTTTCAGCACTGAACTTAGTGAGAGTGTGTCCATTTCATGGTGCTGTGCAGAGAAAATGAAGTGTGTAAGGTCATTCAATAAAGATTAAATTAAAAACATATTCCTATAGTACCCTCAGGGTCCATTAGCCTTGATGAGTGTACAAATACTTTCTTTGTTATATGTGCTCCATCCTGAAAGGGATTGTGTGCTTCTCTCATTATAAATGTGCACCTGAAAAGATTGAACATTATCCCCTCTTTTTTAAGTGACCTGTGGCCACCGCTGGGTTCATTAGTGCAGAACATCTTTTCCACTGGCTGAGTCTGCCCTATTGTTTTCACTGGCCAGGGTCAAGTCAAGGGCATTCAGCCTAGATTGGACTCATTTGTCACAGGGTCTAGCAACAAAGCTGATTTCAGCAGAGACGGCGTGAATTTCATGGGGCTGAAATGCAACCTTTGACACAGAGTGCCCAGGGCTGCTCAGGCTTGCACAGATGGCCTGCCACCCTTAGATATCTATGAACAAAGGATTGGTGAATTATAACAAAAGTAAAGTTTCCACAGTCAGCATATATTTTAAGTGTTTAAATTATTTGCAGGGTTGGTTTTTATTATTTGCAGTCTAAAATCATATCTTGAGCATTTGTGATAATCGCTGCGCTTTTTAGACTATGAAGAGAAAAAAAACAATTCAGTAGGGGGCTTACTGCTTAACTGGTGTAACGGTGTAAAGTGTAGCAATTTAGTGTGGAGTGCAGGTTTTCATGGTCAGCAGGAGCCAGCATGAACAATGGGTCGTGCTGAGGTAGCATGTGGAAAATGACTTTAATACACTATACAGAATGGCTTATTGCTTTGGTCAATAGGCTGCAGTGAAGATGGTGTATTCAGCCACTTGGGAAGGTTAAACCTGTCAGGGTACACTGTGACTGATATGCAGGGGCTGCTTATGAGGTCTCTAATGGAAAAACCTGACAAGCAAAGTTATAAAGGTTACACTTGACACATACTTTAGCATTATGCCTTATATTAATCCATTTTTTTTAAAGGTAGGGTACTTTATATTAGTTAGAAATTGATGCCACAATAATGTTAAAACTCTAGAGGAAACATTTAAACTTTGGAGTAAAATAAAGGACAGGATGCTTTGCACCTGCATTACACAGATTAAATCTCTCCAAGAATAATAGTCAAACATATTTAATTCCCACTCTGAATACATTGTGGTTTTCTTAGACATAGTTGTTTGAGTTAAAATCATTTAAGTATATTACTTCTTAAAATGGTACATTGGGATAGCGGAGAGCACTGAAGGAGTTGAAGTGTTCAGTAACTAAAATCAAGCCCCGTCCTTCTAGATATAACTTTACTTTGGCATTCAATTAAGTTCTAGATATTGGTAGGAAGGATTTTATTTTTCAATTGAAGAGTAGGTTTTGTACAGCCAGTGCTCCGCACAAATCCAGAACAAGACAATTGTCAGAAGAACCGGTTTCCTTAATACGTTTTATGATAGCGTTGTACTGAAAGTAGCTGAAAACTGCATATGATCCAATTTTTACTGTTAAAAATAGAAGATGGGTGCTTTTGCTGATTTTTGGTAGGTTTTTTGTTTTTTTTTAATTGGGCAGGTGGCATTTTACTAGAAATGTGCATAGCATTCTAAGGAATATAAAGGGCTCTGATATTTGTTGCTAGTATTATTTAAAACCAAAACCATGATGCATGCACTAAAGTGCTATATTCAGTAATAAATTTCAGTGTACTGAGACTGATTTAAGACACTTTTTAGAGATAACTGTAGTAGGAAAAAAATGAACAGGAGAGAGAGAATACATTTTCTGTGGGTTCATTATATCTCAGCTAGGAGAGGTAAATGTTCAAGTACAGGGAACCCAAAATAGTTTGGATTTTTTTCCTTGTATTATGTTGGGTTCTTGGTGATCTAATTCACTTTAAGTGGTTGTATCATTATAGAGCTTTTTGAAAGGTGCCAGATTTGACAGCACAGGAGAGTAAAATCTTTTTATATTATATTTTGCTTCTTAACAAAAAGAGCTGTTTAAATATTTGTGTAGAATGCAGAATATTTTAGATGATAAAGGTAATTAAGTGGTAAAATGGTAGTCATTGATTTGTCACTGAGTGGGGAAAAGAGAGCTGAATAATTTATAATGAAAATGTACTGTCTTCAAGGGAATTGTACCTTTAGACTTGTACAGGTCTGAATATGGCCTAGGATTGTGCTACATTGCATGGATTAAAGAAAGTTCCATGGGAATTTGTAGTCACTACATTTGCCAAAAATTGTTTTAAATGAAGTTAAAGTGTAACAAAGTAGGAGCTACCTACTAACAAAAGGTAGAGCATTTTATGTATAGAATTATTCTAGTAGGGAACTTGTAGGAGGAACAGCTAGGAAAATTGCATAGGAACAAATTAATAACAATCCCATATTTTTATTATGTCTGAATAAACAAATTATTTTTACAAAGGAAAATTCAAATTCTTAAATACTATAATGTCCTCTATCTTTCAGTAAAATAATCCATAGATGCAAATAAACAGGAGGTTAAGAAACACATTTTTGAAGAATTTTTTTGCGTTCCTATAACAACCCAACAAGAGATTTTTGAGAAGGAAAGTAAAATTATAAACAAGAAATTAGTCAAAAGTAAACAAAGAATATGAGTAAACTCTTAGATATTGTTGAGGAGAAGATAAACTGTACTGAGAACTTGGCTCCAATCGGCTCTGCTCTTAGATGGTTATGAGTTGAATGTAAGGCTTTAGTTTACCCCAGAGCACAATGTATTTTGATGCCATCAAGATATATACCAGCAAAATGTTTCTCTATTTCTGGGGTGCCAGGGGGATCCCAGCACGTGACTGTACTGGAAGCTGAATTGACCTTGGCTGGGAATGAACAGCAAACACACCCCATTGTGACTGGCCCAGAGGTCCCATGAATCCTTGGCAGATATTACCTCAGGAGAGGGTATTTCAATGACCCCAAAAGGGCATTGGTGGGTTTTTGGGAGAGCTGCTCTGGAGACAGGGAGAATTAGACAGCTGAATACCTCACCTGGTCTCTCAGATGACCCTTCTGCTAAGGACTTCTAAGGGTCAAAGAACATCAGGTACCAACCACTGCCACAGCAGTGCACCATTGACAACACCACGCCAGCCAGGACTCTGAAGCCCAGCCATGAGATGGGTTCTGTAGAGCCAGGGAGTGGCCAGCAAGACTCAATCACCCTTTAACAGTCCTATATGGCCAGTGTGTAGGTCCTATGGAGATGGGAGGCTGACAGGAAACTATCACTGCCCAGCAGATGTTTTTGAGAAAAAGGGAGTTTATCGAGATCCTCCTGAGGGCTGATTTTGCCATTAAAAAAAAAAAAAGTTGAGGTAGGGGGATGGTCATTGATTAGTGAAATAATATCTGTGCTTGTGTATAGTTATGAGTGTGTATATATATGTATATGTATATATTTGGAAAGTATGAGATCTGGGCATAATGTGCATGATATGGCATAAAAGTGGAAAACGTCCTGGTTATAGAGAGGAGGGTGCAGCTTAGCATGGTATGGATGTGTCTACATTGTCATTCTATACTGCTTAATCACTGATTTGGGGCATGGTTTTCAGAGGAAAAAGAGAACTCCCCATGAAGTCAGCAGCATTTTGTTTCTGTCTGTCCAGTAGGACGGTTTTAAAGCCAGGCCCTTTGGCCCTGTCCTCTGCCTCTTCTACCAGTTCCCCTCCTGTTTTCTCCAGAACCCGTTGGTGAGATATGGTGTTGAAGCAATGAAGGTGCAAATGACAGTGATGCTGAACCAACAGCACCAGAGACTGCTGCAAGCAGAGAGCTTGTGGGGATGACCCCTAGCCTGTCAAGCACAGCAGAGGAGACCTCAGCCAGGTGCAACTGAGCTGAGCCAAAGGGAGCACAGCAGAACAGTTGAAAAAGTGGCAGCAACGCATGAGAACAACCTCCAGCAGTGTGGAGTGGTACAAATGGCACTGCAGGCACCTGCACCGAGCTGAACCCAGTGGGGCAGCAGAGCAGCCTGACTCAGATAGGCCAGCTTTGGTGGGGTCTCTTCGTCATGTTTTTCATTGTTTCAGTCTCATGGGCGGGAAGTGCTAGCCATGGTAACTACCCCGTTGTCTTGCTTTTTTCCTGATGGCCACATGAGCAACGTGTGGGAACACCTGCCATATGCCTTTGTTTGAGGAAAGCCACATGGATATGACCTGTTCAAAGCAGTTGCCATCTTGGGGTTTTTTAGCTCCCAGAAGTGAACAATTTTTCTCTGGGTAAAATACTTTCTGTGCCTATGCTATCAATACTACTGTTGTTATTGTTTGTGCCTTATTCTATTGCTTTGTGCTTTCAGTAAATCATTATCTCAACACATAGTCTCTGCTTTTGTCCCTCCCTTACTGGAAGAGGAAGGGGAGTGGCTTATTTAAAGTTTAATTTATGGACTGGTATTAAAACCAGCACACTCAGAATTAAGATTAATCTTTACCTTGATGAAATTATTTTCAAACATATTTTTTAAGTTGCTTAACCTCTTTGCTCCTAAAGTGAATCCTGCTTGGTGACCTTGCTTTAAAACAAAGAGAGTTCATCTTAACAAATACGAAGGTCATCCAGCCCAGAGTGTATTATTTGTGTTTTAGCAATTTAATAACAAGGTGAAGTAGAGCACTCCAAAGAATGGCTATAATAACTTTAGGCTTTTTTTGTTATTAAGACCTCTTAAGATAATTGTTTTCAAAATTATAATATGAGCTTTTAAGGACTTCCAGCCTGAGTACTGATTTATGCTGTCTGTGATTCCATTTCTGCTCGGTTTCACACTGTGTTAATTTTCATTAAGTTCATTATGTTTGAGACCTCTTAAGGGATTTATTTAAAATTCATCTCGTGATTAGACACATACTGTATACTTTTACTGCTGTAACAATATCTATTTTTTTTTTCCTGGAGATAACAAGACCTGAGTTATGGCTGTAATGCTATTCCTCAGAGTACTTATAACAAGTCTCTTAGCGATATTAATATGTTGCTGTAATTATTTTTTGATGCATGTAAAACATATAAGATTTGATCAGAAAAGATATGTTTAACATAAGTGGGTTAGTGAAGTAAACCCCAACCACATATTTTGCATAGTTTTTTTCTTTTAGGTGCTATAAAAGATTAGATAAACTTCAAAATATGAATTCAATGTCCTTTTAAAGGATTTCAAGAAGTCACTTCATCAGAATAACACATGTAAAAGTTTAGTTGAAAAACAGCACTTTGCAGACTGGAAAGCTTTTTCTAAACACATTAATTTTTTTCTTGACTTAGGGAGCCTTTCAAATAAAAGACAGCTATGTAATAGCTATTTCTTAGTTGGTGTGTCATTATTATTATTAATTACTGTTCAAATGTATATTAAATTAATTACCAGTAATGGTAGTCCATGTTTTATATATGTAGATATAAAACACATTTGATGAAATAAAAATCTCACAGCCAGGATGTATTTTCAATGTTACAATGTTTCAATGTTACGTGTTTCTCTCCTTGGATTAGGAATTAGCAAAATAATAATATTGTGTGTGGATAAAATATAGCTTAATTTTAAAGAGGGGAGAAAAAAAAAGTTGGATAGACTGAGCTATGTTTTCGCAGTCTTAATATTGCATATTTTATTCTTACTCTAAAACCATATTGTTACAGTTTCTGTCTTTTAACCTTCAGCTACTCTGTCAGTTGCTTGATGTGCTCCTGGACACTTCATGGACTGTGAACAGGACAGGTCTGATAAAGGCACACAACCTGGACATCCAGAAGTCTATGTCTCTGAGAACAGTTATTCACATTCAGCACCATTTCTCACCTTCAAAATGAGAAACTTGTGATTGTTATGCTGTATTACCTCAAACTTCTTTCTATAAAACCATTCAATTTTTTTGATATTTAAGGAGATTAAAAAAAAACACTTTAAATTTAAAATGTATAAATTAAAGTTCTGGTTCTCCTGGTTTGGAGGTTATTGATTACTTCCCCCTTCAGTACACTCCAATGGATACTTTGCATGAATGGAAGTTCTAGAAACTTCTGTTTTGGAACTCAGATGTATTTATTGTAATGCTCAGAGGGAAATACTACTACCCTCTAGAAATACTACTACCTCCTAAGCCAGCTCACTCAATATTTGGTTGAAATATATATATTTTTCTTGGGTTTTGTTGAATAATATGGTGCTTTTAACCAATATATGTATGAAATTTACACAAAAAAACCTCCACTAATCTGCATGGACAGTTTTTTGAGAAAATTTTTATAAATTGACATGTTCATGAATTCTTCTCATCTACTGAAGTATGTATTCTGAGTTTTTCTCTAGCTGTTGTTATCCTGACATTTGAAAAATTTCAGTTCTAAAAAAAAGTGTATAATTTCTTCAGAAATACAGGAGAGGATTGAGACAAGTATTAAATATCTCGTTCAAGCAGTTGCCTCCATTTTGTCTTGCACAGTAAAATGTCTTTTCCCACATCATGAAAATCCCAAGTCATATGTACGTTTGTTTGGTTTGGTAAGCTGTTTGTATACCATTGTGGATGTGCAAATACTAGTGAAGTGCATTCCTGTTTACCTTACTCTATGGTAGATCCTCTTGGGAAACTTTTTAATTATTGTTCAGGCACAAAGCTTCCTAGTGAAGAATCATTTGAACAGTTGAACTTCTGTCCTGCATATTTCTCCACATGGCAGAACACCATACAAATGCATACAGTAGGATGTCTTAAACAAAAGTTGTTCCAAAGTTAATGTAATATATTTTCTTCAGCAGCACTTTCCCTGATCTGTACGGTATACTACTAAAACTCCAACACAGGAACCTCAATGTTTATTTTCACTAGGTACCTTCTTTCAGTAGCTGCTCTGTGCTGCTTCTCTGAGAATTTCATATATTCTCTTGGGGTGCAATGACGGTTTGTTTTAAAAAGGAAGTTACCATAATTCATAACAAAGTAGATATTTTAAAAAATACATAGATGTGTTTAACACAGCATAATTTTGATTGAAAACTTAGTAAAGGTTTTCAATAGTCCAGTTCTTGAGGTTTCTCTGCAAAAATACATCTTCAGTGTGTTATACTGGTAAAGTACTGGTGAGAAGCTGAACAGCCTCTTCAGGCCACTTTTCCATAACTGCAAGTTGCATGCATTGTCTAGAGAGCACCTGAGGGTGTCTAGGATGATACTCTTGATTGGTAAAGTAATTTTCAGTGAGAGCAGGCACAGTGGTAATACATCCTCATCCATCTACCCACAGTTTTGGGACTTTCTTAGGTAGATGCAAAAAGACAACTACGTAAATCTTTAAATAGTGCAACCAAATGATCCTCTTTTGTTCCTGGGATACTCTGAATCCAGAATCTTCACAATATTTTTATAACATAAGAGATTATCAAAGGACAAAGTGTAGAGGTGTTAAATTGACAATATCTTTATTTAGTGACTGACTATCTAGTGGCAGGTCCTCCTGTGAGTTTTTAATTGAGGTTGCTCTTGTGATGCTGCCACTGTGAAAATAACTTGTTCTTCATCATACTAAAAAACAAAAGCAAACTGTAAAATTAATTTTGTAATGAGAAATATGCCATAGATTGATTTACAAGGAGTCATGATTTTCTACATTTTGTCTAAGATTCTTATCGCTCTGAGCCGTCTCATTTCTTACTTTTATACACCAAGTGAACTTGTGGAAGTTTGTCTGTTACAATAAATGCTCTTTGGATTTACTTTGTCATTACAAATCTCTGCCACTGTCCTTACTCTGCAGTATCTGTTTAGAAGTTTAATAAGGCAAGTTGAAAGCAAAAATGATCTTTTGAGCTATGGACATTTTACTTCCTACCCTACTTGAAATCTAGTGGATTTTTAATAAAGCTATGTGTTTTAAGAGCAGATTGAAAGCTATAATCCTTATGAAGTGACATCAGACTTGCGCAGTGGCCTCTCTACAAACAGAAATTAGGAATGCATGTGACATGGAAAATACATTAAAGAGGAAGGTGATTAATTTCCTTTATTATTAGGTGTATTCCAGAAAGTACCAGAGAGAAAGACTGTAATACGTTGCAGATGGCAAAACAAAAGTAAGTAATTCTAGCATGATGAAAGCTTTATTTATTTTTTTTCAAGTTGAACCTATGTAGCTAAAAAACCTAATAAATCCAGAAATTTTGGCAATTTTCAGTGAAACTGAATTTGAATGCTTCTTTTCATCCATTCTACCTGTTTGTGGGGTGTTTTTTTGTCTCATCTGACTTTTCCTGTGTGTATTCCTGTCTAGAAATATTAGGGAAAGGTGTACTTTTGCTTTATTTGCTGTAGTCTAAGGTTAATTAATTAAGTTATAATACTGATTATCTCATCCTAGTGGGAGAAATATTGCCCTGGCTGGTTAAATCAGTGCTTTGTGCTACAAAAGTGCTGCACAGTCACCAATACAGTAGTGAGAGTTGTAAACTTATTGTTTGTTCTCAAACAAGTATAATAATCAGGATATCCATGCTACTAAACAGAATGCATGGAGATAAGGAATTTATCTGTGTTCTGTTCTTTTCTGTCTACGATTGGTAGTATGACTTTTAGGGAGGAAAAATTCACACAGTACATTAATCATATATGTATTATCCAACACACACATTCAAAGACTCCTTTGAAATATGCTGTCATGGGCTAGAGCTGGGTTGGAAGAATAACCAATTCCTTTGACTTCCATCATCTCCAACATTGTTTCATATTGCAAAGTTTGAAGTCTGAGGTCTTTAATTTACATGAGACCTTTAGAATTGGTGAACACAAAGGGATCTTTAAACTTGATGGTTATTTTTTCATATTGTTAGCTTGATGTATTAGAAGATTTATCTCTCAGTTTTTGTTCATTCTCAGTGCTGAAGCTGCACTTTATATTTCACTCTGTATTTCACGTTTTATGGAGCAAGTAGAATGCTAAAGCTAGTAGCAGAATCCATTGTCTGCCTTGTCTGAGGAGTGCTGGTAGGCACATTTGTCCAATTATTTTGTTTTTGAATTTTGACCTGTGTGAGTGTGTGAGGTTAGATGAGGCTCTTTTGCATTAGTCCATTTTAATTTCTGTCCTTCTTAACTGTGGTCATTTGTTCTCTCTTCAAATGAATGTGTCAAACAACAGCATGCCTATTTGTCCTTCATTTGTGGCTAATTCATTTAGTCATCCTCCTGTGTGTTCTATATAAGTGATTTGTTATATACTTGGGATTTTCCTGTTTCTATCTTGTTTGGAGAACTGTGGCTAAAAGGATGCTCTATAAAGTGTGGTTAGTCTAGTCACAACAGGGAAGCTAAGATCTGAGAAGTTTAAAGAACACATGGACAAGGGCATGGGGATTAGATCCCATTGATATCATTATTCTGTAGATATGAACAACCCACTTTGTAGCTCCTTTCTAATTTAGTTGGTTTGGAGATGTTAAACCTCTAAGTTGAAAGTTCATTCAAGCAAGTTTTGTCTGCAAAGTTGTTGACCATCTTGTTATGGCATTCTTTCACCCTCTCTTCATGGTATTTTGTATCAGCTATTATTAATTTACTGACTCTGAGAAGGAGAGTGGTGACTTTCAGCATCTAGAATTTAGCAGATGCTTGTGGATATAAGAGCTGGTCTTAACTCGGCTGAGCAGGGAGTTAGTCTTGAGTCTCCAGGGAAGTTAATTCACTTAATGGTGTGTGGAGCAGGTATAGGTCAGCATGTTTGTCTTTCACTATCAAAAGATTTTATCTTGATGTGTGATACAGAAGAACTGATGGAGTTTTCTCATGCTCTCCCACATATGTAAAAAGGATGTGAATAAAATTCCGAAATCATTAAACAATTTTTCTCTACCAGACAGCTATCATAAAATACATGAGTCTCATTCCATGTGTGACATAAAAAACTTCCAAGTGAAATGCTACTGGAAGCAAAATATTTATTTTAAAGATTTTATTCATCAAATATACCATTTTAATGAAATATTTCATTAAAATCTTTAAAACAATTCCATTCAATATACTATTAATGCTCATTTAAACTTTTTTTGTGTCATCACCTATTATTACTAGTTATGACTTCTTTTTGAGGAAAATGTGTTGACTTGAAATGGTACTTGAAGACTCTGTTTTCCCTTAAGAAAAAGTGAAGTAGAAAATTTGGGTTGGAACATCTGAAAAATATAGATATTACTTAGCATAAGTTGTCAGATAGAAGTAGGAGACTTCTATCAAGAAGTTAGTTTCCTCATACATTAATTTTCTCTAAGGAGTCACATCCAGATCGTTTCAGCTAAGAACATTTCACTTTAAGCTCTGTAAATTTATTTCAAAAAAGTGCAATGAAGATAAACATCTTGGTTCCCCTGAAGCTATTTACTATCTATACAGATTTATTTTGCCTATTTTGGCTAATTCTACTAATTTTGATCTACCTTTCATGCAATCATATACTTATGTGCTTTAAATTTATCCTAAAGAACTGGTGGTCCTAACCTTGTAGTCATTAATTTCTTGGGGTTTCTTTTCATTTTACAAAAAAAGCATGTATCCATATTAATCTAGAAACAAGGTATGCTCTAGACACTTTCTTCGTAGGTTTCACGTTACTTATCCTCTTATGCTTGCATGAATAGCAAAGTGAAAATACCATGAGATGTGAGTACGAAATCAGAGACTTATTTGCTGAGTTTTGGCTGAAGGAGAGAAAATCCCTCAGTGGTTCCTGTGGAATTCAACTGGTGCCAAAGTATTCAACTTCCCCAAAGTGTTGTCATCACCAAGAAGACTGCGTTAATGATGTTATCCAGGTAGAATAGTAGAGAAACTATGTGTTAGCAGTAACAGCAAATTAAATATTTAAGTTTTCTGTGTTGCCATCCTTCAAACTCTATATTTTGAAAGGTTTTCTAGCAAATTGCTAGAATGGCCCCATGTATTACTGTACTTCAGATGTTCTCCAAGACTGTATTTTCCACTTAAGAAACTTACAACACATGCTGAAAGGGGACTTACAGGAACCTGAGCTTAATTTTCTATGGTTAGATATACTGATGCTGAGATTTTCTTCCAAATTATATTTTTGAACTAAAGCAAAATGGCAGTGTAGATGCATTCTTAGTGCTCCAAACTAGCTTGGACCAAACAGATACCAACCATTCCTACCCTGTAAAATCTTGAGAAGAGAACAAATAAATAGGTAATATTACTACTGTTGCAGGTGAATGCTTGGACCTCTCTGTATCTCTACATGAAAGCTTCTTTTACTAACACTTAAGGAAGTTGTTATCCTTTTATGAGTGCTTACATGATGTTTTACAAATATGTCACCACAGTTGCACTATAAGCACAGCATTATTTTTGCCAGTGGCATTTTACAAAATAAGTCAAGTAGTTTGAAAATAACTTTGAAACACGCCTTTGGATTATTTTCCTCTAGTGTAAAAGAATTAATAATGTTTCCCTTCATTAAAATTAGATTTTTTAATAAAGTTGGGGTTTTTTTCTAAACAGTATGTAATGTTTGTAAATCATTAAAATACAGTAAGCATAACAAATACCTTAATTCAATTATACAGACAAGGAAGTTGCAAATCATATTTATTGGATCAGTAAGTAATATGGACTAAAATAAACTTACTTTTTATACTAGTTGTGTTTTTATTTCCTGCTTAGTGTAAGCAATCTTCTTGAAGACATCTTCAGTATACACACCAAGTTGAATGCAATAATTCTAGGACTTTTTTTTTACCAATAAAAATAGGTAACAAGATTTCCTGTGTGAACAGGAGAAATGTGGATCAAATAAAGAAAGATTACAATTATTTTTCTTTAATCAAAAGACACTTTGAATACAGTATTAAAAAGATCTTTTTTAAAGAATGACTCACTTAAAATTTTAGAAAAACAAGTAGTTAATTTTGTTTACCTGACTCATCAGTAAATTCAACAAAATGAAAATGTTTCCATGCTATTATGATAGACACAATTTGGTTGGGCAGCTTTATGGGATATATATTTTGTTTTCATTGATTGTTTGGAGGTTTTTTGATAGAGGAAAAATCTCCAGTCTCATACATTTAGATTATTTAGTAAAATTGTTTTCTCTTTTATAATGTTAAAACCAGAATGAAAATTACATGAGATTTAATCAAAACCCGTATTTCCTGTGAAGTTTGAGAGGTGGTAAAGAACACATTTTTAATACACAGCACCTTTCCTTTAAAACTATAATGTGGTTTTAGAAAGTGTAATGTATCCTGTCATTTATAAATTACAAAATACTTTTACTCATGTGTAAAACAATACAACTGAGAAAAAGCTATTCTGATCTCCTAAATCCATATGATTTCATTACAGAGCACTAGTCTTCCACTCAATGCACTAAATATCTATATAATACAGTAAAAAAAATTTACTAACTTCGAATTTTTAAAATGAAATGTAATTTTCAAGTGACCTTAGTAAACTCTGTGCTGTTGATTTTGTAGTTTGTAATACTGAGTAACTGGAAATGGGGTTACTAAGGAGTTCAAAATGTTATGCAAATTTAACCATCACAATCAAGTAATAAATTATGTCATACATAATTAGACCAGGGGAAAACAAAGATATCCTTGTTGACCATAGCAAGGGTGACTAATTACAAATTACCAGTCACTAGATTTCAAGGAAAATCTGAGCTTCTCCTAACCTCTTGGCAAATTTTTCTCATTTTGGGCTAAATATGGCCCTCAGGATCATTAGCTTAACCATCCCATAATGACCTTTCTCTGCATCTTCACAGAAAGACCAACCTGTTTGTTACCACTGAATTCCGTACAGTAGCAGTTCAGTTTGTGGTAGACCTGCATGTGAAAATTGGGACATGGTTGATCATAGGTGTAAGGCTTTTGAACTGGGTTAGATTCCAAAATCACAGAATCACAGAATATACTGAGTTGAAAAAGATCCATAAAGACCATGGATTTTAATGCCTGGTCCTGCACAGCACTATCCTCAATAATCACACCATGTGCCTGAGAACATTGTACAAACACTTCTATAAACACTTCACTTTTCTAGTATTATTCTAGTCCTCTCCTGACACAATCGTGGGCCATTCCCTCAGGTTCTGCCACAGGCCATCACAGAGAAGAGATCAGTGTCTGCCCCTCCTCTTCTCCTGACAAGGAAGTTGCAGACTACCACGAGGTCTCCCCTCAGTCTCTCCTCTTCTCCAGGCTGAAGAGACCCAGTGACCTCAGCTGCTCATATGGCTTTCTCCTCGAGGCCTCCAATTTCCTTGTGGTCCTCCTTTGGACACTCTTTAAACTTTTATATCTTTCTAACACTCTGGTGCCCAAACCTGCCCCAAAGACTAGAGGAGGCTGCCCCAGCTCAGAGCAGAGCAGGACAATCCCCTCCCTTGCCTGGCTGTGATGCTGTCCCTGATGCCCCCCAGGACAGCCTTGGCCCTCCTGGCAGTCAGGGCACTGCTGCCTCGTGTTCAACTTGCCACTGACCAGACCCTCAGGTCCCTTTCCATGGCACTGCTCGCCAGCATCTCATTCCCCAATCTGTCCATACATCCAGGAGCAGAATCTGGCACTTTCCCTTGTTGAACTTCATGTGGTCAGTGATTGCCCATTCCTCTGATGTGCTGAGGTCTCTCTGCAGGGCCTCCCTGCCTTCAAGGGAGTCAACAGATCCTGCCCCATTTGTATCGTCTGTGACCTTGCTTAGTATCCCTTCCAGTCCCATGTCCAAGTCATTTATGGACCTGTTGAAGAGCACAGGACCAAGATGGAGCCCTGTGGAACCCCACTGGTGACAGGTCATCAGTCTGATGTCACCCCATTCACTTTAACCTTCATGCCTGACCCGTGAGCCAGTTGCTCACCCATCCCATGACGTGTTTATCCAGCTATGTGCTGCACATTTTATCCATGGATTTTATCCAAAGATACTGTGAGAGACAGCACAGAAAGCTTTACTGAAACCTAAACACCAACTGGCTTCCATTGATAACAAGGTGGGTTACCTTGTTATAAAGGCAAATTAGATTTGATAAGCAGGATAGCAATGACCACACAGAAATTTTTCAAAGTGAAAGTACATATCCATTTTTGATCTCCTTAGAACTGAGTGGGTAATTGCAGAGCATTTTTAGAATGCTATTTGCTCTTTAAGTAAATATCAATTAGCAATTCCCACAGTAACTGCTAATATAGGATGTCCTGGTATGTAAGGTATGTTAAATTCTAAGATACAAGACACCAGTGGGAAATACAAAGATTTCAGGGGAAAACTTGTAATTTCTTCGTCAATGTTTTCGGGGGATGAAAGAAATACAGCTGTTCACTGCTGACTTTATGGAAATAAAAATACTGCATCTTCATTTTATATTCCTCTTTTCTCATTGGAATGATGATCAGAATCATATTTTTTATCTTTATTTGGAGGTTTTTTGCACTCAGAATTGAATGAAAACACAAACTAAAGTCATGGGTGAATAAAGCAAAATGTTGACCTGAGGAACTGCAGGTTATCTCTCTCCTCAGGCTTTGGAAAAATAATGGAGTATGGCTGTTTACACTCCATGCAAATACAGTCACTTGCTTCTTCCCAGCACAAATTATACTCAGTCAGCATAGTCACCTTCTCCTATTGGCCAAGTGTAAAAAAAGACAAACAGAAAATTTTTCTCCCTGGGAGGAAGATACAACACTCAAGTTTCCCAGCAGGAAAAACTCTCTGCCTTTGGAGGTACTCATGAGGCAGATGAATGAAGCCATGCTGGCCTAACCTGTGGTAGTTCTAGGTTTAGTGGCAGATTGGATCCTCTTGATGTAACTTTCAACCAGTATTTCTTTTTTAATGTATTTCTGTGAAAGTATGCTAACGGTTGCTTTCTTTAATTAATAGAAAAATTTTAACTCCTTGTTACAAAGAAAGGTGTATTAAAATCTGACATGTTCTAGTGAGAGCATTTGTGGAAGCATTCTTCTTCTCTCTGTCTGGGGTATAGAGTTCTGGTCAACGACACCATTTCAACATCTCATTCTGGCTCCCTTTTTAAGATTTTCATTGTCCTTTTTATTTATTAGTTGACTTTAGCAGCTCCTTAAGAAAGTTTCTCCTGCCTGCTATGTTTCTTTTGGTCTTCATAGCATCAGAATATACTTCTATAAAATTCCATGGAAAATAACCTTTTTTCAGGCAAGTTTGCACCCGCCCAAAACTGCAAAATGCTCAGTTACACATTATAGCAAGAAACTTGTTCTGGAAAATTTTAAACGCTTTCCTACTTATGGTCAGATTTTCCATTCTCACTAACTATTCCCCTCCAAGGATTCTCCTATTTCATTTGTTATAAATCATCAAATAGGTGTCCTTGGCTGCCACATTAACTAAACAGTTATGGGTGTATCACCTAGTCTGTGGAGACTTACGGAGATGTAATGTTGAACAGCTTTGTTGTCGCGGTCTGCGTGCGTGCCCTCGGTGTCCAGGACGCACAGCGGCAAGGGGGGCGCGACACTTTCCCCCTGGGGAGTTTGTGGCTCCCCACTTGGGGACTCCGATGTTCTCAGTGGTCGCTTTCTGGGGCGCAGAGATGAGGCAGAGAACGAGACGGATTCTTGGGGTGAACTCAGGAGGTTTATTGAAAGTATTGACAACTGAAAAGCTAAGCTCCAGGAACTGAACTCCAAGAACTAAAGACCCCAAGAACCTTGAGCAGGGCTCTGGCAGTGGGTTTTATAGAAGGGGTGGCACAAGGCAAACAACCAGTGAGGGTACACTCAGGGAGGAGTCTAAGGCAGGGAATACAGAACTCAATCCAATGGGTTTAACAAAGGCAGGGGAACAATGCAGGGCAGCAAATGATACATCGAGCAAGGGGAGACTGGCAAGGAAGGATCTAGAAACAGGGGCAGGGATACAAGGGATTGACAACTGGGAGAGGATTAGGAAAGGGATAAATGTTTGAGGGCCAATGGGGAAGCTCATAGGGAGTGGCCAGCTGACAGGCAAAGGAATTGACATATAACAGTATGCATATCAATTAAGGTCCAGAACCTAAGAATAGAGCAAACTGATACAAATGAAGGACTGTGCCTGTCTCAAAGAATGGGGGAGGGCAGGTTCAAGGGAGACAAACTTCATTTCTAATACACAAATTAAATAAAAGGCTGGCCACGAAACACAAAATAAAACACACACCTCCACACTTTGTAGTTTCATTTTGTGTGCTAAACACCTTATTTAATTATTTCTAAAAATATTTTGTAACCTTCACATGAATGAATAACTAAGCGAGTTTAAGGAAAACATAAAAACAAATATAAAGAACACATCACAGATTATAAAATTTGTTTTAACTATATAGCTTTTATTGGTGGGTTTCTTCATGCAGTACTGCAGAAAATGTGTTGCTTTCACATTTTCATGTGAGGATTAACTCTTTTGAGAAGATATCTCTCTTTTACCCAAAAGATCTGTGTCTTTGGTGAGTTGATGTTTAATCTACTCAGTATTTTGAAAGTCTCTGCATTCAAAAGTAATTGTGTCCAGAAAACATCTTTCAGTGCTGTATTTTTAGGTGTTTCTAAGAGACAATAGAAAACAGCAAGTTGTCATCTTTTTTTTATGAAACATACAGTGCTTTTGTATGCACATCTGAAAAAAAATGGAATGCATATCTACTATTTCCCCTGCTCTGACAAGTACTTTACACTAACTATGGCATTATAGGAAATAGTAAGATTAAAAGCCAACTGAAAACACAGGAGAACTTCTAATTGGATTTTCATTAAAGAAAGAGAAATAAAATTGTGTTAAAAGATGAGCTAAAAAATGACTTCTACTGATCTTTGTGTCCATTGCTGCTCCAAGATTAAAAGGGCTAGGGAAGTGGGAGGAATGGTGGGTTAGTGACGTAAAAGACCCATGCAGAACAATGTGTGTTGAACTCTGTCTTGGCTGAGCTGGATTATTATTAAAGTATTGTTTCTGAGTAGTTCTTGTGACAATAGAAATGAAATTGTCAGTATTAATATATGAGAGATGTTAAATTAATTTCATAACTCTGTGGCAAGGTGATACAGATGATGTAAGTCCTTCAAAGTTTGTCTTCTTAGAGATCATATTTGAAAGAATTTGGGTTTTCTGTTCATTTCAAAGTAGTCTATATTATTACTATATTTACTTTATTACCATATTTTTACCCTTTTGTGTTTCCTGCTTGTTTAGTCTGCTGTTAGTATTGTGATGTTAAAATGTTCCAGTGTAAAAAAAAATTAGCCATTTGTTTTGTCATCTTATTTTAGACTACAGTTTGGATCTCTCTCACTGTATATTCCACCTTTTTTTCCTTTATTCTACATTTTTTATCTTTCTTGGTGAACTTCTCATTTTGAATTTTAGGAGATGGGATATTCCCCAAGTAATAAAGTAAGACGTTTTAGATACTTTTTTTCACTATTTATTCATTTTGATAAGAGCCATTGAGGAATTCAGAGATGTAAATTTGAGCTTTAGTAAACCTGATGTGAACTTTCAGACACTAAATATTTTAACATCTTGATAAAAAAACCCCATATTTTAAAATATGTTTAAAGGGTTTAGAATTAAAGAAATAGCTAGGTATTTGTCAGCCATCCAGTAAGGATTATTTAAATACCTTATATATTTCCTATCAGAAGCCAAATTCTTGCAAATATGCAGAATTTCCCTTTTTAGATTTATCAAAATGTATATCTAAATTAGAAATTTTGATAGAAACCAATCAATGTTGCTTTAGTCTTTGGATTTCTGGGGTTTTGCTTGTTTTTCTGGTTGATGGTTTTGTTTCTTTTAAATTATTTTTCCTTGTGAAGTTTCAGTGTTTTCTTCAATATGTTTTACAGCAGAGATTCTGGGTAGGTTATTATTAAAGTGTTTTGGCCTGTGAGTCTTTTAAATTTTGGCTTTCAGTCACTGGAGTCCAGAGGATTTCTGCTAGAAATCCTAGTAAGAACATGCTTCTTTCCTCATTATAAAAGTCTCTGTGTCAAATCTCTCAATTTCCTCTCACACTCATACTTTTTGTTCAGATTGCTGTTCTCTATTCAATGACCTTTCCTTGCTTAAATAAATTGAATGGTTTTTCTATTCAATAGCCAGTTAGTCCTTCCTGCTTATTCAGGTCTTTTCTATGTATGTTGTTCTATGAATGCTATTCTTACCCGTCTCAACTTCTACAAGCCTGATGCTTTATAAGTTTGGGAAGATCCATGTTTTTACCTGTTACCTAAGCTGGTCTGGTCATTCTTATGAAATTAGTTTAGGCTCTTAAATTGACAGGCATGGAGAATTTCCGTCCTCTCACCTGCACGAGGAAATTTCACACGAGGAGTTTTCTGTAGCAGCTTTGATTCCACGTAAACCCAGATAAAGGTGAGATGCTAAAGTACAGCCTGCACATACTGTCAAACTTGCATTTTCCTCCATTCTGGTATTCAATTTACTGCAGAAAATCAGATATGCTTGTTTTCCATCTTGAAACAGTGTTCAAAATATGGTGATTAATTCTGCTAGATGGAAAAGTCACCATCAGTACTTTCATTGTGGTTCAAGTTTTATTTAAAGCTAACATATATTTAATTTATGTATTTATATTGTTCAGGAAAAACTTTATCTTACAACAACCTAAGTTACTTTGAGAGATCCATGGGTTTGTCTGATCAACAAAACTTAAGAGACACATCTTAGAACAGTTTCTGTTCTTAAAAACATTAAATTTAGATATCAGAATTAATCTAACCATAATTTACTTTGATTTTTATAATAGTCAATGTACTCTTAGTAATATAACAAAAGTACTGTTAGTAATAGAGAAAAATAGTATTTGTCAATAATATACAAGTTATTATTTAAAAATTAAAAACAAAATTCTAAATTTATAAGTTAAGGTAGTGTTTTGAGAGTTGTCTGTAAAATTTTGAGATCTGACTGGTGTAATTTTGGGACACGAATTTTATAGGAAAAATTGATTTTGTTTTCAGAGGGATTTTTACATGTGGTGTTGTCGAGTTGTACTGAATTGTGAAGTTTGAAAAGTGAATTTGTTTTTACAATTTAAAGCTCATTTTATTCTAAATATTTTTACTACAAAACATAGAACAACTTTTAGGAAGGTCAAAAATTATAAACATGTATATAAAAATAATGTACCATTTCCCATATCTTCCGAATATATTATTATTTAATATTTATTATTTCACAGATTCCATAGATGTAATTTATGGTTACTTTTGATAAGACTTGTATCTCACACTGTTTTGGCAAGTAGCCTCTGGACTACTACTAGATTATTGAACATGTTAAAATAATAGGTAATATAAGTTTAAAAGTAAGCAAAAGGGTACTTGTTGTACCATTAACTATTCATTTATTCTTGCTGAACTGATGATCATGTGTATGTGACAGTTAAGTATAATATACTACTATTTGAATACATTAAATGCTTTATTTCTGGGAATAGAAAACAGAAATGCAGAAACAGAGAACTAAACATTACAATTGACTATGTAGCCAAAGCTGCTTTAAGAGCTTTCACTGTTTTAAAATGCATTAACAGACTAATTTGTCCTTGTATTTCCACTTGACATTTAAGGAAATATTTTCTTTATCAAAGCTCATTTTGAAAACAAATGCTTTTTAAAGCTTGTTCAGCAAGCCTGTACTCAGCCACTGTTCCTTTTAAATGTAGCACACTGAACTGGCAATTTCTAAACTTTTCTTGTCCTTCCTGTTGGGATAGCCAAAAAGTATTGATCAAACTGGAACTGGATTAACCAAAGCTATAGAAACAAGAGTAAAAAATGCAAGTCAACTCACATTTCAGTTTTACTGAGCTTCCAGGTTGAGTTTATTACAGCAAACCACCCAGCATGATACCCTTGATAGGACACGAACAAAAGAGCTCACATTAAGGTGTTTTGTGCTGATAGGCTCATTTCCTGCTCAAATGTGAAGGCCTCCTGCTTTTGCCCACACTCACTTAAGCTACAGAACATTTGCTATCCTCAGAGGTCCTGCTGCTATTTTCTGCTCTGTTTCTATAGCATGTGAAATATTCATGAATTTGCAAGCTGAAGTACCACATATTTTAAATGAAGATTTTATTGTTGTAAGCTCCTGGTTTGTGAACAGATAATTGAGAATTTACAGCTATATATTGTTTATTTATAAACAAGCAAACCTGTGGGTATCTTGGTTGTAGCGATTATTCCTTGACCACCCTATTCTTTGCCTACCACATTTCATTGAAGCCTAGAGAACCTCCTAGTTTTGCAGTAATACCTGTGTCGTGATAAAGAGCAATGCTGACATTCCCATGGAATTCCTTTCAGGCAAAACATATCCTATGCATTATAGCTAGGAAATGTAATGGGCTGGTGGAGTGTCCTCCCATGACCTCTAACAGTCCCCGCCAAAGCAAACCATACTATAATTCTCTGATAAGTTCTGTTTCTGCTTATACTGTATATATGAAGACAAATGCTGTCACACTAGGATTACAGAAACCTTATCAATTTCCTGTTTGAAGCGCTTGTCTATGTTTAAAAACTCTGTTCAAATATGATCAATAGATGAGGGGGCCACAGCAACAACTAGGGTAAGTCTGGGCATGATTGTTAGACTGAGCTGTACAGGGAGGTTTCCAAGTTCAAGGACACCCACGCAGCAGACCAGAGCCCTGTCAGGACCTAGTAGCTCCTATGAAACAGCCAGGCATGGAGATGGCATTGCCAGGACCATCCAAGAGGGATTTAAATGGTTTTAGGTATTGCCAAAGCACAGAAAATAGGGCAAGCAAACAGGATGTAGCACATCAAAAGGATGTGCCATGAAAGTTCAAGGGCAGGCAGGAGTGGTGCTGCAATCTGCAAGTAGACCCAGACCTCTGCTAAATGCTGAGTGGTTTAGATCTCTGCCATAACAGTGGGCACAATAGACCAAAACCAGCATATCTGCTGAGACAGCCCCTGAGAATTCTGATTCTTCCACTCACCTGGTTGCTTGACTACCTCTCTGAAGTGCCTGTGTATAAAAGCACACAGCACGTGCAATAAACAAGGACTACAAATCTATATGTGATCACAGATCCATGATCTCATTATGATCACTGAGAGATGCTGGGATAGCTTACATGACTGGAATATTGTCAGGTTGGCTATGTGCATTTTAGAAAGATCAGAGATGTAAGGTGATGGAATTGCTCTTTATGTGAGAGACCAACTAGAATACATTGAGCTGTACCCAGGGACAAATGACTGATCTGAGAGTTCATGAGTAAGAATTAAGGGACAGGCACTGTTGTAGCTGCCCTGGTAATGAGACCACCAGAAGGGATCAGGAGGAGGAATTTTACAGGATTTCTATGAGCAGCTGGCACTAACCTCATGGTCACAGGCCCTGTTTCTCCAGGGGAACTTCAACTACCCTGATATCTGCTGGAGAGACAACATGGCTTGGAATACACAGTCCAGGAAGTTACTGCAGATCATTGAAGTAACTTTTACATGCAAGTAGTGGAGCAGCCAACAAGGAAAAGGGTGTTGCTGGACCTTGTACTAACAAACCAGAAGGGAGTGGTTGAAGATGTGAAGGCTGGGAGCAGCCTTGGCTGTAGTGACCATGAGACGGTGAAATTCAAGTCCCTGCATGGAGGAAGCAAAGCAGTAAGAGGGACTAGCACTACAAACTTGCAGAGAACTAATGGACCTCTTCAAAGACCTGTTTAAAGGAATCCCATGGGATGGGGTTCTTGGAGAGAAGAGGGGTCCCAGAGAGCTAGTCAATGTTCAAGCAACTATTCCTCCAAGCTCAAGATCACTGTATCCCCAAAATGAAAACGTCAGGCAAAGGTGGCAAGACACCTGCATGGATCAACAGGAAGCTCCTAATAAATCTCAAATAGAAGAAAGAAGCTTACGGATGTGGAAAAAGAGATTAGGCCATGTGGAATGGGTACGTAGGGATGTGATGAAGGAGGGCTAAGGTTTACTTGGAGTTGAGTCTGGCAAAGGACATCAAGGACAACAAGCATGTCTTCTACAAGTACATCAGCAGCAAAAGGAAGATATGGGAAACATGCGGCCTTTGCTGAATCAGAAGGGTATCCTGGTAACTGGTGACACAGAGAAGCCAAATAACCAAATGTCTTCTTTGCTTCAGGCTTCACTGTTGAGGATGGCTCTTAAGAATCCTAGACCTTGCAGGTAAGAGAACAAGGCCAGAGATAGGAAGGAAGCCTTCCCCTCGGTGTTGAGAGATAGGTTCAAGATGGACTAGATAGACTTAACACCTATAAATCCATGGGGCCTTGGTGGGATGCATCAATAAGTGCTGAGTGAGTGGATGTTGTTGCTAAGCCAATCTCCATCATCTTTGAAAAATCATGGAGAATAGGAAGGGTCTTGATAACTGGAAGATGGCCAGTGTTACTCCCATTTTCAAAAATGACAAGGAGGACACCAGGGAAACTACTGGCCAATCACCTCCATCCCTGGAAAAGTGATGAAACAAATCATTCCGAAGGTGATAACAAGCATCTAGAAAAAAGGGTCAGGAGTGGTCACCATGGATTCACCAAAGGAAATTATGCATAACTAATCTGATAGCATTCTTCAATGTTACGGGCAATGAGGGGAGAGGTGTTGACTTCAGCAAGGCTTTTAACACTGTCTCCCATAGCATCTTCATAGGTATGCTTAGAAAATGTGGGTTAAATGAATGTACGGTGGGGTGTATCAAGAATTGGCTGTAGGGCACAGCTCCAAGGATTGTGATCAGTGAAGTAGGATCAGGTTGGAGGCCTGTACAATGTGGCATTCTGAAGGGATCAGTACTGGGCTCAATCTTATTCAACTTGTATCTACAATCTGGATGAAGGAATAGAGTATACCCTCAACAATTTTGCCGATGATAAGAAACTGGGGGAACTTGCAGAAGACATCCAAAGGCTGTACTGCCAGTCAGCGGGACCTTAATTGGCTGGAGAGCTGGATGGAGAGAAACCTAATGAGGTTCAGCAGGGGAAAGTGTAAGCTACTGCATCTGGGGAGGAATAACCCCAAGTACCAGTACAGACTGAGGTCTGGCCTGCTAGAGAGCAGTTCTGCTGAGAAGGAGCTGTGAGTTCAGTGAAGGACAGGCTGATCATGAGGCAGCAGTGCCCTTGCAGACAAGGTGGCCAATATTATCCTGGACTGCATCAAGAAGAGCATGGCCAGCAGACCAAGGGAGGTGATCCTGCCCTCTACTTGGCCCCAGTGAGGCCACATCTGGAGTGCCAAGTCCGGTTCTGTCCTCCTCAGTATGAAAAAACAAAAAACAAGGGAGGGTTCAGCAGAGGCCACAAAGCTGATTAAGGGACTGGAACATCTCTCTAATGAGGAGAGAATGCTGGAGATGGGAATGTTTATCGTAGGTAAGACTGAGAGAGGTTCTCATTAATGCATATAAATATCTCCAAGGTGGGTGTCAAGAGGATGGTGCCAGGCTCTTCTCAGTGGTGCCAAGTAACGTGACAAGGAGCAATGGCCATAGACCAAAACACAAGAAATTCCACCTCAACATGAGAAAGAACTTCTTTGCACTGAGGGTGGCAGAGCACTGGAACAGGCTGCCCTGGGAGGTCATGGAGGTTTCTTCTCTCAAGATATTCAAAACCCACCTGTATGTGTTCCCATGTCAAGTCTTCTAGGTCACCCTCCCTTGGCATGGAGGTTAAACTAGATGATTTCTAGAGGTGACTTCCAAACATAACTATGGATTCTTTGAAATAATGTAATGCTGAAGTCCTGAAAGTAAATCTTAGCTGTACTAACAACAGAAAATCTCAGTACGAACTCCTGTCTGGAGAATGCAAGGGACACATTAATTTGCAATGTATAGGTTTATTAAAATGCATTCTATAATATAATTCAAGCTTTAAAAGGTACAATTTTTTTCACAAAATACAGCTTCTCTCCTGCAAATTGTATCTCCTTTATGGCTTAATAGCGTTGTGGAAAGATGAGTGTATATGCAGTGCATTACAGTTTTTTATGAGGGCTTTTTCTTAACATTTTGTATACTTCACATATTTATCAAGAAAACAGTAATGTCTATATCCATAAGTATCATTTTGATAAACCACAACAATGACATGTAATATATTAACTCTGTTAAAGTTCTTCCTTTTTTTCTGTTCTCTTTCTTTATAAGAAGTTTTCTACCAAGACAATCTTCACAGAATCTTTGCACAGTTTTAATAATCTTCCATTGTTTCTAGATAGATACATTTATTTTGGCCTAAGTTGTTTAACTATATAGGTGTTTGCAATAGCTGCTTAAGGTGGACTACTTGCAGTTTTACAACTAGAACACTTTCTTAGCTAGAAGTTGCTCAGGTAGTATTTGTGTCATGAGCTTGAGCTAGTCCTGAAGATATCATAACATATAAAAAGGGAAAACTTTCACTCCATGCTGTTATGACCAGATTTGCACGTAATGATTGTGGCCATGGTCACATATTCTTTCACTGGAGTGGCTAAATTAATAAACACAAGCTCAGATGTCCCCTGTGAGACATCTTTTTGAGTAACCTTTCTTTTTTCTTTTTTTTCTTTTGCTTAAACAATACTTCAAGTCATTCACTTCTTTTTTCAAAAGTCAGTTTAATCAGTCATTCATATTTATTATATGATTTATCTTGACATTTTCCAGTTATTCTTTTCTCTCATCACTTATTTCTGCAGAACTATATTCTAGAAATTTCCTTTTGTTACTCATGTGTGATTCACTTCCATGGCCTCTTGCACATTTGTGTTCTCAGCTCTCGCTCTGCTTTGGCCGTTTGTTCATTCAATTTACCAAAATTTACTACAACACTAAAAATATGGGCCATCAGTGTGAGAGTACTTTTTGTATATTTTTTGTATATTTCAATGACTAATGTAAGTTTATTTGTTTTCAAAGAACTAGTCATGGTTTAGGAATGGTATTCTCCAATTTAGTGTTGAAAATCACTCCTCCCCCTTACTCTTCCCCTGAGTTGGGCTGAAGACAAGAATGGGAGACACAAAAAGATGGTGGGTTGAGATGAGAAGAATTTACTGGAAGCAGTAATGAGGTAAGAAAACGAATGGTAATAGCAACAATATTTAGGACAAAAGTACAAGAGAGAAGGAAATGGCTAACATGCAAAGTTATGTGCAACCTGACTGCAACCTGTTCCCCCGACCCAGAAGCAAGTTCTTCTGTCCCTGGAAAATTATGTGATGTAGAATAACCTCCAGGTCCTAATCATGCCCCCTCCTGGATACTGCAGAAATTAACCCTGTCCTGACTGGAACCAGGACAGAACGCAACCAACTTCTCCATATTGTTTTGATAGCAACACCTGCTACACCTGGATTTAGCTACGCCCATTGTCTCTTGCAGCATCTAAGAAAATGAATTCATTACACTTATTTTCATTAGACAAATTCAATGAACGGTGGTATGTATTTTCTTAACTACCTGCACATTTATTATGTGCTCTGATGTCTCAAAATTTCACTTTAGGATGGATAATCTGATAACAGCTAGGAAAGTATCAGCTGAATGCATGTATGCTGTATTATTAGGCACAATCAGCCTTTCCTGAATTTCAGCAGGCTGCTTGGTATGCTAAGTTCAGAAAAGAAACCTCTCTATGCCCCACCCCAATCTTAATGGGGTTCTTGGTGGATTTCATGGAAATAGATGCTAATGCTGTACAAATAAAGGACAAATTAGAACTCATTTAAGAGTACTTTGTTTTACCTAAATGAAATCGACTGGCTGCATTCTTACATTGTTCTTCTGATTATAACAGGGAACAAGTTTAATTTAACTTAGCAATAACATCCTTTTATTACACTTGCATTTCCAAAATGTTGAACACTCTAAAAGCATGTTTAAAAATTGCACGAATTACATGTTTACACATTAAATGAGGACAGCAATTGTTATATCTGTATATCTAATTTGAAGTATTTGCAACATATTCTTTAGGGTGTACTGAAAGGTTTTGGAAGAAACTTGCAACAGATTCTCCATCATGAGCTTTGGAGGAAATTTATTAGAAAAACCCTGCTGTTCACCTGTGAGGTGCAGAGAGGACTCCCTTGTTTTCTAAACTCTGTCTCAGAGAGTAGCCTAGGAGCAGCTGGATCCAATCTTAACCCCAAAGCTTGTCAATGGTTTAAGTAATTTTGTCTTGCAGGACAAAAGACATCTTTAACTTTGCATTAAAGGTGCAAATCACATATATTTCTATAAAATGAATTATGTATATGTCAAATGATTAGACAAAAGTTCTTAATCAGAAGTATTTACTACACAGTATAAAAGTTAAAACTACTAGTAGTATAGGACAGTATATAATAGTGCACTATATCAAAGCAATTGTATTAAAGCTAGCAAAGAGAAAAAGTTATTATTGTTAATTTATTGTTAATGTATTTATTAAGTTGAGATTGATGTAACTCGCCCACACAAACACTCATGGACAGATCTCTTAACCTCAGGGAGGAGGTAACCTTGGGGTGGTGTTTCCTTACCCATTGGAGAAAACTTCATTTGCACATTCCAAGAGGGAATATTTTAGAACAACCCACCATAAAAGTGGACTGGACTTTTATAGCTTAAAGTAATATGACTTCCAGTCATATGTTTCCAGATCAACTTAGCAGCTTATTTGCAAAATGTTTGCCTCACGATGAGGATGTTAATTCAGGGTTAGTTGCTAATGGATTTAGCATAGTTCAACAGCAAAACAGCACATGGAGCCCCCTCTCAATCCAACACTGACAGATTTACAAATAGGACATTGTCAGAGTTGCTGGAACACATTCCTAGGCAGAGCATCCATGGCAAAGCATCCCTCTACAATCTACTACAAGGTTTCCTATTGGAAGGTCCTCTGCCCACTACAAGCACCAGAAAGAAAACTGCAATAGATGATCTGGGCCAATGCCTAGGCTTGTGTAAGCTTTTTTTCTCCTAGATCTTTGAGATTTTTCCAAAAGTGCAGGTGGCCTAGACATTCATTTTAGAATACAGATTGCCATGCCATAAAGCTTGCTCGCTTAAGGGGCCTAAATATATGTCCATAAGAGATGAGTGATATGAGTGATACTGAGTCAGAAAAAGTCTCAAAAAGACCAAAACAAATGCATTTTTGAGTCTCTGAGATCTGATACTTATGATAAAGTAGAGATATTAAAAAATTGCTAAAAACTGCTTGTTTCAAAGTTTGATTCAAATCGTTATATATTAGAATCTATTAGTATCATTAACATAATACAGCCTAGAACTTTCACTGGAATGTTCAGTTTGGCAAACAAAAACACTCTTAAAATAAGATTTCATTAGACTGCACTTTAAATATGTTGACATGTTTGGAAATATCTTGTATGTGAAACATAAGGAAGATTTATTTCAGTTGCACAAGAAAATACATTAAGCAGCTCATGTTCAAATTAAAAATATAGTATATAATTAGATATCTGATATTATAGGCATAGTTTTCAGAAGGCCTGGATATACTACCTTAACATACTATAAACATACATAAAAGGGGTCTTAAAACAATTCTTTATCATATTATTAACTCTTCAGTCACAGTAATCTATCTTGTACTACCAAAAAGCTAATTCATTATGGTGAATGAACTTTTATTTTGACAGTTTAAGCCAATTGAGGTTGGCACTAAATATACAATGGATACTCATAGACTCTCAAAATGACTCAAAGGATTTTACAGATTCTGATTCATTTGGAAAACAAATGTTTCCCTCTAAACACCAGTTGTCTTTATTTCTGTATCAAGTCTTTAAATCATATTAGCTAATCAGTGGGTACCAATCATTTAAGATTGCCAAATGTCAATTTTTTAATATTATCTGAAAAACCATAAATACAATGACACATGGAAAGATTTCAGCAGTTCTTAGTTGGTTTTAGAAAAAGCCAAATGAAATGTGTCTCAAAATGAAATGAAATAATCTCAAAACTAGTGCTTAAGATATTCCTTTTATAAAGAGACTTTAAAGCTTACTAAAACCAACAGATCATGTCTCGCAAGCTTTCTAAGAATATTAGCTTCTGTCTACCTTGAGCAAAGTAGCTCTATACAGTGACATTCTGTTCAGAAGCTGGAAATCTCATAATTAAGATAGTAATTAAAACTTTAATTCAACTCTGTGATAAAGCATTATAGCACTTAACAACCTCATTGTGCACTATTTTTTTTTCCTGTTTGCCCTATTTTGTTCAGAGGATGGTCATTGCTGTGGGTCTGAGTGGTGCTTTTCCTGTCAAAGAAAATATTCATCATAGTACTCTGGCTTATTTTTTACCAAAGCTACAAAATACAGATTGAAAAGACTGTGACTACAGATCAAAGGAGACATGGAAAATTGCATTACATCTGCAGAAGGTTTTGTATCTAGTGGTAGACTATGTCTGTCACACCTGGCAGCACCTCAGAAGGTACTTAATTTTTGTTTTGTTGAAGCTGCTATATTGACACAAAACCCACAGAGATAATAGCTTGGGTTTCCACAGCATTGTGGCCTTGTGCTTGGGCTACTTAATTAGGTTTGCTCCCTTGCAGTACAACCAAAACTAATTAGTTTAGAAGGGGAGTTCTGCTGACTGGATATGCAGATAATTCACTCAGTGTCAGCTTGAGTTGTTAGTCAGCAGGGTGTCAGTGCAAAACTCTGTTTTGCATGAGGCGAAATGGAGCCAAATATTTAAACAGTCTTTTGGTTGCATTGTTAGTAGTTTTATATCTCTGATTTTCTGATTGAATAATCTGTGAGAGGTACACTGAGAATTCATGTTAGCCAGTGATGGAATTTGAGTCTGTTCAATTCCATCTCAGGTAAACTATACTAGAAAATCGCATGTTTGGCGTCTTGGAGTATATAGATCAAATCTTGATAGACATTGTGATGACCATACCACTAAATTTCTCTTGAATATTGCAGAAAATTTATCAGCAGTTTTTCATGAAAGGTTTAGCTACAGCAGTGAGTATCACAGCAAAGTTTAAGCTTAAATTAATGTTTCTGTTAAAAGAGTAGATTTGGAGTTAGTGTAGCAAAAAGGGCACACAGTCACAAACTTATTTGGTGAGGCTGCTCATCTTAGACCTAAAAAGGCAGAGACAAATGCCATAATTATGTAATTAAAGAAATATCATTATATACTCATACACAATAAAGCTGGATAGAGATTACATAGTTAGATGTTTATTTTTCTTAACACAAGAGTGTTTGGTTTTAAAACCTTACTTTCCTGTGGTAAGTAAGAATGCAGTTTCTGTAAAAAGAACAGAAGTAATATCAATTTACAAGGCAGCAAAACCTATAAAATTATTATCATCAAAAATTAGTTTTTATTCAGCCTCAAGAAGAGGAAATTGAGGGAGAACTGATTGTGGTCTACATCTTTCTCATAAGAGAAGAGGGGGGAAGGCACTGATGTCTTCTCTGTGGTGACCAGTGACCGTACCCAAGGCAATGGCTTTAAGTTGTGCTCAGAGGAGGTTTAGGTTGGATATTAGAAGAATGTTCTTCACCCAGAGGGGTGGCACTGGAACAGGCTCCCTGGGGAATTGGTCAGAGCACCAGCCTAATGGAGTTCAGGAAGCGTTTGGCTCTCGGGCATTGGTGTGATTCTTGGGGAAGGTGCTGTGCAGGGCCAGGAGTTGGACTTGATGATCCTTGTGGGTGCCTTTTCAACTCAGAATATTCTGTTATTCTATGATTTAATTAGCTGTACTTAACTATGTTCATGCTGGGGAGCCATAAAAGTTTTTTATTCTATAATCTAGAGGAAATAACTTTTTACTGATTTATATTTTATTTTCTTCAGAAGTTCATAGACAAATATAGATACAAGTATGTTTGCTTACAATTCTGTGCCTCACAATTCAATTTAAGACAGTAGAATGGGAACACAGAAATGACTGACAAACTACTTGGATGTTTGTTCCAGAAATAGACCCACAACGATGTCCCTCAAAGAACTGCACTGACTTTCTTACAAACTATGTTATTGCTTATGACATTTATTGCATCAAAATTTTAAGTTTTATGCAATTTTGTTAATTTGGCAGTTTTTGAGTCTGATCAGTATTTAGCTGTAACCTTTCCAGAATGGCTGGCAAGCTGAATTCACCAAATATAATACAGGAAATGTTTAATTGAAAACATCCAAATTTCTGTTCTCAGTTTGATATATTAGAATGATAGTATGGTTTAGTGTAGGAGAAATCATCTCTAAATCATGCTTTTTATGATTTTTTTTTTTTTTAGACAGAATCTTTTCTGGATCACATAATGTATTTAAGAGGGTACTTTCATAACTGAAAACGATCATTGAGACTGGGATTATTTTCTACCTTTTTCATTCTGTGAAGAAAACAATTTTTGTGTATAATTTTTAATAGATTAGGGGTTCTATATTTATAAAAAACATGACTGGTGTCCAGCTAAATGAAAATACTTTCTCGTGATCTGAAAACCAAAGTTTTCAAAGGGTCAGTGCATCCCTAATTATAATGATGCAGTTAACAGTACTCTAATTGAAAGATTGTGTCAGCATTTCCATTATAAAGCCATATTTTTCATGGGTTGTAGCTCAGCTGTAAAGATTCAATCTGGGCTAAAATATGTCAAAAAAACTCATCCTGCTTCATACTGAATGTCTTCAAACTCCCAATTAAACAAGTGAGTTTTCCAGGCACCAGCTATTTCAAAAAAATAGAGGCCAGACTTCACATTAATAATTTTACTATGTCATCATAGACAAAGGAATGCCATGCTAGTAATTATTTTTCTAAGTGCTTTAAAATTTGCATTTTTTTCAGAATGTAGCTCACCTGAAAAATAGCCCCCAAATCAGATAATTTTACTTTTTCTTCCTCGCATCTTCTCCCAGAAGTAAAACACTCAATGAAATATAGATATATTAATTTGCAGTGATATTAATGTAATACTTACTAGAAATATTTTATGCTGTGTAGACAGAAACTTGTAAAACAATGAAAGATATAGTAATTTCAACATGTTTCACAACACAGGCTAAAGAAGAAAAGAAATTTTTTGCTAATAAAAAGGATGAAAAACTGTGGGAGAAAATTACATTTAAGCTATAAAGAATAATTAAATATGAGTGTAAAATAATGACTAAAACAACCTCAGACCATTCATTTAAAAGCACATAGAAAACATCCTTAATTAAAAGGAAAAAAATCCAACTCCGAGTTTTCCTGAGATGTGCACTTATTAAAAATAAAAATAAAAAGAAATAAAAAAAATCAACCTAATTTAATTCTGAGGAAAATCTGAGCACATGGCTGCAAAGAGGCGAATCAAAGCAATAAAGTCTGATGTAGTAAAATCTTTCCTTACTTGAAACTTAAAGAACCCCAAAGAATCAAATAAAACCAATAAAGACATGCTATTTGTAGACAAATGAAAGAATTTGCATTTTAAATACTTTTTAAAATTTTAAAAATTAGAAAAGTTATCAGAAATACATTGTGACACATCCAGAAAACACTTAATTAAAGGCTTCAGCATTTCTTCAATTGATGAGATTAGAAAACCAATTAATTACATTCGGAATCAGTGTGAGTGTGACACTGAGAGAGATTTTTCTGCAGACTGCCCCAGACATGAGACGTCATGACCTCTGAAAATGGCAGAGCAGGTTGGCAGGACCTACATAGCATGGTGGGATATAATCCATGTGCAACACTGCTATGCAACATCATCCTTCTTAGCTATGCCCAGACGTGCATATCTGAGTTGCATCTGCCTTTCAGAAAGCCTTTTCAACCACAGGCTTATTACATAGTAATATTATTTTTAATAGCTTCTAACTAAATACTCAGTTCATTTCAAAACACAAAGCCAAGATGTATTGCTAACTTAAACACTTTACTGGAAAAAACAATAACACTGAGCATATACTTGAATATCTCATATGGGGGAGAGAAATAAGAACAATGTTGAAAGGCATTGATAGTCTCCATTACCAAGTCACTGTATTCATTTATTGGTAAAGAATGTCTTTTAGTCATTTTTTTTTAGTACAAAGGAGTAGCAGTTGGAGAATATAAATTTTTGGTTTAAAAATTCAGACAGATACTATTTTTTCAAATTTAGGGTTGCATTTTCAGAACCTACTCTGAGGAACTGCACTTCTGTCTTTGGGAAATTAACTTGTACATTATTAAATCACCTCCCAAAAATTAATTAGATGTGGTAGGTGATAATCAACTGTTGAAATATTTCACATTAAAGGTGATAATGTTTTGATGGTGAATGCATACATTAGTTTATTTCTATTTAACTATTTGGGGTTTATTTGTACTGATATTAAAATACGAAATTAAGTGAACATTATTTAAAAAGCCCCAATGCCTTACCTGTTTTATACCATACCCACTCAATACCTGACAATCTGGTTTAATATTCTGATTTTCAGAATGTTTGTAAACTAATGGCATTAGCAAATCTGATTCCAACAAGAAAGAACAATGTAAAACATCAAGAAAAGGAAGCAAGGTCCCCAGGTTAGGGCACAGTTCAGGTAAATGAGAAACCCTTCCTTCCTGGGTTCCTTCCTCCGTACTCTCTGCTGATTGTTATGACTTGGAAGATTTTGTTGTGTTTTCGTTTGACTGCTAGCAATTTTACTGGTGCAAGAACTTAGCTTTGTCAATATTTATTCTTTGACCCCAATGCTGTGATGACTTGCATGTGTTCTAGCCTTTAAGTCAGTATCATGTTTGTCATTTCTGTTAAGCCTATTGGAGAAGTGGCTTCTCATTTCATTTACCGAGTTATTCCCCTTTGTTTCTTGTTAGTTCAAGTATTTCCAATTCTAATTCTCTCATGTTTTCAAATCAGTAGTTGAGATTCATCCTTAATTATCTGTGCCATCTTCTTGCCTTGCCTGTTGGCATATGACAGCTGAGCATCATCCTCTGGATGGCGTGTAGGTGGTTATTCAGGCTGGCAGACAATACCGCAAATAGTATTTGGAGAAAGAAATCACAAGTTGCTACTAGCCATTCCCATCCTCAGATGACCCCAAATTTGAGATGAAATTCATAGAGATTGTCTAGGTTTTCTAACTAGATTCATTCGGAAATCAGAATTCTTCAAGGATTTCCTGAAGTAAGAGAATTTAATTTTTGGGGGTTTTTTGCCTCAGCCCTTCAGTGGACATATATTACTAGTGTTGTGCCCACAACAGAAGTCTCAGATCTTACTGACTCCTTAAAAAAAAGATGTGTACATAGCACCATATCAGCCTTTACATTTTCTGAAACTGTCTTTCAGTCCCCTTAAGGACAAGATGCTTTGAATAAATGTTTAATAAACATTACAATTTTTTTCTCTTGAAATCTGAATAGAATATGCAGCTTCTCCTGCTATGGAATAGAAGTTCTTGATGGATATTTTTGAAATTTAACCTTAAGGAGCCTGTTTATGGTGTTCTTGTAAATTTTTTTTGTATCCACTGAGATATATGTCCAATCAAGTTTATTGGACACAGGAAAGGTCCTGTAATTGAGATATGTTAGATATTTGCCACCATTTTATTGAGACTTTCAGAGTTTCAGTAATACCTGCTGTACACTGTTGGATACAGTTCTCATTGACATGATTTTTCCCAACAGTTCATGATTGCACCAAATATTCGCCTTGTGACAAAAAACTGAACTTTGGGTTTGTGCTAATTTTGTTCCTGTCTTAAAGCATTGCACTATATTATTTCCTGTTTGAGAAAGTTAGTTTAGTTGCTTAAAACTAGCAACTGCATTAGGATTTGTTATTCCAAACTGGAAGAAAAAAAAAAGCTTTATGCACAACCTGACATGGTTTTTGGGATAAACTTAACAGCTACCAGGCAGTACCTATGGAAGGAGGGATCTGCAAAAGACATTTCAAACCAAGGAAAGGGAATCAGAAACCTACCCAAAAAAAGGAGAGGGGGTGTTCTAAGGTAGGATTTACAGAATTAACCTTCAATACACATACATTTCATGGAATTTACTAAGAAAAAAGCCGCCTCTTCTACAAGTGAGTGCCTTAGAAATTCCTCTGGAAAAGGGGAAATCACATGCATTAATAGATTTCTGCATGCAGTAGTCTCCAAGAGATGCAGCTGTGAGAAGGTAAACACAATTGTGTGATTTTACCAGATGTTCTTTCCAATCAAGCTCAAAAACTGTGAGACAGGTTTGAAGATAAGAAATTAAGATGTGATACAATTACTTGGTTTTATTTTATTTTATTTTATTTTATTTTATTTTATTTTATTTTATTTTATTTTATTTTATTTCATTTCATTTCATTTCATTTCATTTCATTTCATTTCATTTCATTTCATTTTTATGTACCATAGGGACTGCCAAACAAAGACACAGTGCTGTCCAGAGTTGTTGTGGTCCCTCCATCTCTGGAGATCTTGCAGACTTATCCAGGTAAAGCTCTGATCAGCTTTTTCTAGTTAGACATGCTTTCTTCAGGGCACTAATCTAGGCAAATTCTGGATTTCCTTTCCAAGTCACTCTAGTCCTTTGTCACATACAGGCTGTCATTCTTCTTTTTAACTTTTACCATGATTCACAGTATAAATTCAGGTCAATCTTTGCATTCTTGATTGCTTTGTTTTTTTCCTTTCAGTGTTTCTTTAATATGAAAAAATAAACTTTACTTCACTGTAGGCACACTTTTCATTTTTTTGTATGCAGTTCATCTTCTTTTGCTTTTTTGAGGGGATTCTATCAACAACTGCTCCAACAAGCTGAAGTCACATACTCTACCAGCAATCCTTTCTTTATTGTTCTCAAAATTTCTCAGAGTGTCAAAAATAAGAATCTATTTCATCTCAGCTTCTAAATTTCAGGTAAAAGGAGAAAAAAAAAAAGAATAAATAAAAAGTACTTTTCCAAAGCCTCATTGTATCTGGAATCATTCATAAGACACTTAGCAATTGCTCTAATGCTTCAGGTGTTATTCTTCACAACGCTCACTGATGTCTCATTCTTTCTCCCCCGTGAGACAGTAAAAAGCCTTGCCACCCTCTCATTTTATCACTCACTCTGTTTCTGTCCCATTTTGTGACTGCCTACAGACTTGCTTCAAAGTAACTTTTTTTTTTTTTTTTTTTTTGTGCAACCAATCCAGTTTTCTAGGGGTAGAGGCTCTATCATAGTGCATTTTTTTAGAACTATGTGGGTATTGATTTAATTACAATGTGTATCAGGTTTTGGCAATCTTAAAAACAAGCAAAAACAACCAACCAAAAATAAACAAGCAAATGAAACCTGCTGAAACTCTACTTGTATGAAAGAAGCATTTAGAGACTTCTGTAGCAAAGGTTCACATGCAGCCAGTTGCCTTCCAGGTGAACAGTGAATAATTCTTTGAGCCTTTGTGTTCTATACCTTGTGCCATAAATCCCAGTGTCGACACAGCCACAGCTTAGTAATCAAATTGAGAATGTTTCAAATAATTTGTCACTATATTATTGTGTTCTCTGGCTTTGTTTCCATGGAGAGCATAAAATTAAACAACTCTGTCCTGCTTCCTGGCCGATTCCTCTTATGAATTCTTCTAGCTGGATACCTGATGTCTAGGATGAAAATCCTGCTGTGAGGCCTTCAGCTGCTGTTAATATCCCTTTTAACTGGAAAGGAGTGGACCATCTATTGCACAAAGTTCTCCAATGTTACTCTGACAGAATTAAGTATTTCAAAAGGGTAGAAGTGGGAATGATTTTTCCATAGAGTGTCACAGCGACAGAAAATCTGACTAGCCAGGATACCTCCTCCTAGTCCTAGGAGAGGTCTACATAATTTCTTAAAGCTTGTGGACAGCACTTGGGTCAAGCATTTTCCATGAATAAGTAAAATTTCATGGGACCTTCATAATCAGTGTGGCTTCACTATGAAATAGGATACATTTAGAATATATTATCATTGCAATTTCTGAATGATATATCAAAGAATCCAGTATTGGTCAGTTAATCTTTAAAACTTTTTTTTCATTCAAAAAACATTTGCCAATTAATTTACACAAGGAATAGAAAATATATAATGGCATCTCTTTATTTCAAGAGGCAATCCACATATTCTACTAATACAAATAAACCTCTTCAAATCTGTTGTAGTACACTCTGTACTCTCTGCCAAGAGAAGGAGAAAAATTGCTGAGATTAAACCCACAAAGATTTTTGTCTCTGTGTGATAGTGGAGGGTTAAAAAATAATTTCTGCATGGCTAACTGCAGGTAGTGGGGAGCTAGAAGACGCAAGGCCTGAAACCTGACGCAGCCTGGCCTTGGAACAAACGTCAGCTTTCTGCAGCCAGCCTCATACTATTGTTTTAACTGAATCAAGTGTGACTCCAGCCCAGGAGATAATTGGGAAGCATTGTCTTAACCAAATCAAGTATAACTCAGGGTAAAGCATAGGTATGATTTGAGATAGTAACTAAGGATTAGGAGAGTCAGTAGCTAGGGGTGGGTGCTAGTTAACGTATGTGTAACTTGAAGGTATAAAAATCACAAAGCAACTTTGTGGATTTGGGCATCCCACCGCCCCTGCGTCCCGTGTGCTCTAATAAAGAACCGCGTATGATCACCTTCGTGTGGTTACATGTTTCCTACGCTAACATGGGTACTGGAAAAGTGATTAGGAGCACAGACACCATGTTGCAGCTGCATTCTGCAACACATTCGAAAGGGGGGTGGTGTGTGATGTTCAGCCATATCTCCACTGCAGTTTCTACAGTTATGTAGAGGAACAGCCAGTCTCACACATCTCATTACAGTTCACCTGACTTATGGTACACACTTAGGGGGGCATACATAGCTTAGTGTTACAGACAAAAGTGTAACAACTAAATCTACAGACCTAGATGTATTTCCATATCACCAGGAAGCAGGACGAGAAATAGTGTAACTGGTGGCTCCACTTCCTTTTATTTGTGCTGCACTTCAGCGTTATAGACTGTAAGACAATCATTATTGATTGTAAGACCTAAAGTCCTGGTACAGACCTGTGGATAGATTCTCCTAGATTCTTTCTGTAATACGACCATATTAGTAATTGAAATAAGTGTAGTCCCTTGAACTCCTCTAGACAAGGTTCTGTTCAAGACATCTCTTCAAGAGATTGACCTCCTGAGCACCTCCTGAATAATTTAATCTTTTGGGTATCTACTAGAAGAGCGTGCAAAGAATTAGCATGGTTCTGGATACTGCTGATATCCCTACATAGTGTACTGACATTGTATACCTTTGTTAGGGCCTTTGGGATAACTAAATGTCACTTCAGAACTGAAAAAAATAAAAGTGGTTTATAGTCTCTATATCTTCTGCCCTCTTTTTTCCAGAACTAGGATTCCATGTTGTAGAGATAGAACCTAGTCTCTGAGCCCCAATTTTAAAATTAGGAAATTAAATATATGATTATTAATAAACAGCGGTTCTTCTTCTCTTAGTAACATAGCTTCATCAGCCTTTTTTGTTCTTCTACTTAATAAAGATTAATGCTGTACTTTCTCCCAGGAAAGCTAAATGTAATACCAATCTTGATATCACCATCCATATTTCTGCTAGCTAGAATGTGAGGTGTCCTAAAGACAAAGTGCATTGTCACGTATTTAATGTGCATGAGTAAAAGTGCTCATAAAGAGAAATTATGGTATTTTGCTATTCCTGTGAGTGTCCAGTTTCTGCTGTCTGTCTTATATGTGAATAGCAGGGTTGCCCACAGTGCAAGCAATTCTCATGCCACTGGACTTCTTGTGAACCTAGATAGGAAAGTGGATTTACAAGGGAGGAATTTAATTTTGGCCCATAAGTTTGGCCAGTGATCCACTGACCCACTTTATACAATGCTTTGCTTTCCTTTCAAATCCTCTATACCCGTGTGTCTTCCTTTGATCATATTTCTTTTTATAGGTTATAAAATCCATACCTTGAAAAGAACTTGAATCCGAAATCTTTGCTTATGGAAATCAGATCATACAGAAAAAGTAGGGCTAAGACAAATACTTTATCTTTGGTGCATTATGCCAAGATACTTCATTCTGTTATCTTGCAATTGTAATGTAGAAGAGCAGAATAAGAACTCAAACAAAATAAATTGTTCCTGACCTCCTGATTTCATAAAAACCTTAAGAATTTCTTTAAGGAAATAGAACTTGATCCTCAAATTAAGACACTTTCCTGAGCAGACATATTCAGTGGGTAGCATTAAAGAAAAATCGCTAGAGAGGTCTGATGTTACTGAGGTCTTTGGAGGTAGTATTCTAAACAAGCAATTAAGCATGAGATGATTTTTCAGTCTGCCAGATATTTGAGTTTTGTTTTGCTAAATCACATCCATAATTTCTGCAAATATGTCCTAACTTGGGGCTGTTCAATTGTTGCTGCAGAGCATAAGGGAAAGCACTGGCACACACCATAACTATGCACCAGTTAAAGGTACGTTGGAAATGCTAATGCAACTTTAAGAAATGTTCAACCCTTCTGCAGTTTTTGAAAATCATCTGATTTACTTTTTTTTTTTTTGAATGTCAGTTGGGATGTCAGAACAAATGAGAAGTTAAACTTTGCTTTATATTAGAGAGGTAGATTGGGAATTAAGATCTTATTATAGACACAGCTATGATTTTGAAAGGAAAAAGGAGGCAAGATTCAGAGTTCATTTTAGAATTGATTTATCCAAAAGAGTGATGAAAATCATCATTTTTTAAGAAAAATTAAAACATATGTTCATCTCTATTTTGCAATGAACTGCTTCACTAAAACTACTTATATCAGTACTGTTAATCTTAGTAGTTTCAAGTGACCGTGCTCTAATACTTTGTACCATCAGCTCAATGACGACTTTTTTCCTAATTAAGAATATTTGACCACAAGAGGGAGTTCCTTGCCAACGGTTTACCTGTCATGAAAGAAGCAAGTGCAGAATAGGGGAGCTTAAAAAAAAAAACCCTAGATCTGCTTTCCGTTGCTGAAGGCTAAGACAGGAATGTATTTTGTTACCATTAAAGAAAAACCAACCAAACAAAAGCCAAAAACACACACACACACAAACCCCACAGAAATCTTAACTCTGAAAAAATAACATTTACATTGGTCTAAAAATATGTCTGCAAAATTTTGAACTTTTATTTAATTATGTGCTTAGTATTAATTTTAAATATAACATAGCTATCACCTTGAAATGTAAAAAAATGTCATCAAATACAATAACACAAACATAATGTATGATTTCCTTTATATACATTACGTTAAGGTATTCTATGAACTAATTTCAAAAGTTCTATTCTTAGGAAAATAAGGACTTGTACCCAATGAACTTCAGTATTTATTTAATACTTAGCAAAAAATAGACAAATTCAAAAATATTAAAATGAATATTTCTGATCTTTGTCATGGGTTTTCTTGCTCAAGCTATACTCCTTCTTATATCTTGAGCTGTTGATCTTAACCGTTACAGCTATTTTTAGTTTGGATGAAGTACTTTTATGACTGTACATTACACCGACCTGATTAACAGAATCAGATTTTCAAAGGAGTGTTTCTTTCCATGCTATGTTAAACTACTTTTTCTGCAACATACCATATAAATAACATACAAAGTCATGTTTTTGAACATAGTTTTTATTTTATTTATCTTGAAGCCAAGGTTCAGACTTGGTTTGTAAGAAAGCTGTTGGTAATCTGAAAGTGTAATACAGCTTTATAAGCAAGGGGTTTTTTCCACTTGTTCTCATGGAAAACATCCTAAAAATAAAAAGATCCTACATAAATCTTATGTGTATCTCTAGCAGATAAAACCAGATACTAATATGCCCCAAAACAACTGATGTGAAAAATACTAGCTAAAAATACCTCATAAATGGAGAAGGCAGATTATAAAAAAAATATAGAAAGACAGACTTAAAAGAAGGATTAAGTGTTCTGTGTGCAAAAAGAGGCACTTGTCTGTACAAGGTGAAATAGTAAACACAAGCCCACCCCTGTCCAGTATGTGCTGATAAATGGATATCTGCTACTTAGAGGCAACAAAAGATGATGGGATGGCAAATGGAACAAATTTTGCCACATTTCTCGTGAATTTAAAAAGGTTGAAAAATCATTTTGAAGTCCACTGCTTGTTCAGATCTCCTTTTCTTTTATACTAATAATCTTTTATATAGATATGACATTTTGTTTGTGCCTTACAGTAGTTAGCTGAACTTCACAAAGTCTTTGTCAGCTAGGCAAAGGCTTTTGACTCCGTCTTAAAACAGCAGTGATGCTTATGTAGAGAGAGAAAAAGCTAAACTTTTGTAAATGTTAGGTACATCTGATAGCAGCTTGATCAGTCTGTTTTCAAGTTACTGCGCATATTCGAAGTATTCACTTAATTGTAAACATAAATCATAAAAGATGTAGTCCGAAACCAAAAAAGTCATAAGTGAAATAAATTAAAGCTATGAAACCTTTTCACTTTTCTTCTTCAGCTTAACTGGATTATATGTCCTTATTTTTCGTTATGTAATCTCTGGAGTACATTGTTTAATCAGACATTCATTCCTGAATGCAGCCAAACTCAGTCCTCGATTTTATGTAGCACAACAAAAAGGCAAATTATTCATCAAATTCAGTGGCATGGCACAGAAATTGGAAAAGATGGTGACTTTCAGGTTTGGTCCCTTATTTTGTAGAGCTTAGAACTCACAAAATGCAAGTTTTTCTCTACATGGAAATAGGAACCAAAATTGTCATATTAACTCTGTCTAGGTACATGGTTACTTAGGCAGGTGCATATTCCTTTTCTTCACAATTATTCTGTATTGTGTAACATAACATTTATGTTTTTTACATAGATCTGGTTATGGTAGGATTGACTGGTGTTTTACTAAAGAAACAAAAAGAAAACAAACAAACAAACCATTAACAACAAATTAACAATCAAACAAAACCAGATCTTTTAGCTCTGTAAAATATCTTTACCTACTCTAGCATACTGCATAAGTGAGTTCAAACAGGTCAAGTTAATTTATGAGAATGCAGAAGAGAAGATTTTAAAAAATTAAATACTTCCTACAAATTTGATAGTGATAGTGGAAAACAAGGCATAATAAAGGTAGAAATGTGGGGAGAAAAGAGATTTCATATTGAACATATCTAGCTGAGTGCTAGACAGAAATGAAAATGGTTAGACTTTGATCAACATCAAATATAACAAATATTAAATTATCTTTTTTTCTTCTTCTTAGCCAAATGCTTAAGAAATAAAAGTGATATGATGTTTCCATCCACTACCAAAATTATTGGTCTAGGATGCAGAGAGTAACACTTTATGTGTTTTTGTCAAATGTTTAAGCATTGAGCTAAGTTCATATTTAGTATGATTCCTTGATATCATTAAAAATTAACAATAAAGCAAATAAAATAAAAATTGGCTATTTAAAAAAAAATATACGGCTTAGTCTGTGCAACTAGAATGATGGTCTTTACCATTGAAGAATTATCCAATTATATAATTTGGAGAAACTAATGAGTTTATTTTTTCTCTTTGAGTTGCACAAACAACTTTGATCTTAACTGTAGTTTTAAAAAGAATTTGTGTAGCCTTAAGCTGGAGTACAGTACTCTAATTTTGTGATTAAAAATATGGAAGAACATTTAATATGAAAATAAACTTTCACTGTGATATTTCTTGAGCTTTTGAAATTGATTTCATTCAAACATATACCCACACAACCTTAAAACCAAATAATATAAACTCTTATTTTAATGAGCATAACTGTGCTGATCTTTTCATTTTTTAATTTTAAATGAGAATTTAGTACAGATATGGAAAAAAGTTGCATAGTTAATATAATCATTTTCCAGCTTGTTCCACTTTTCAACAGCATCATCAGCTGTCATGCCTTAAACTTACAAATTCCTGTCATTATCAAAACCATGCAGCTACAGGCTGGGGTTTATTCAGTTCTTTGTATCAGCAGACAGGAGGAAAAATAGTGAAAACATTTAATCTAATATATATCCTCTTTAGAAATACAACAAACTATTCTCTTTAAGGTAGAAAATTGTTTGAATAATACTTCATTTACAAGGTAAATAGCTGTCAATTTTACTTTTGGCTTTTTAAAAATATACAAATTCACTCAAGTCCACCCTAATATTTAAAGGCATTAGCTAATCAACTTTACAATTAGCAACTAGCTTCTGATAGAAAGAAAGGAGATTACTGGGAGTATATAGCGTATGTAGTTTTTTAAAAAAAGTAGGTTTTTATTTTGCTTTCTATTCAGTTACTTAACTTAATGTCATAGAGGAGAAAGGAAACAGACCAAAGGGTGTTAATATCTTCAGTTGTTGCTAAATGGGGGCCAGAAGAACTCTACAATAAAAAATCACAGACACAAACTTGGACGTACCTATATGCCTGTATAGAAATATTTTCTAGTAGATATTTTTAGATAAATGTTTACAACTTGTTTATATTTTAATAAAGCTATTATTCTCCAAAAATTAGTTCTGTTATGTTTGGATGCAAATATACCCCAAAACTCTTAAGACTTAACAGAGGACAGTGTGTGTTCCTTCCTATAATTTGGTTGTAATCTGAAATAGTAGTCATGAAGACTCACATAGAATGCCATGGTTTTTAACAGGGTTTAAAGTCGTTGTTTAAAAGACAGAGGAAAAATCAGGAGAAGTATTTAGAAATGGGATATTGGAATAAGACATAGAAGGAGTGGATTACAAAAGACGGATGTTCAAAGACTACTAGAAAAGTATTTATAGAACTACAAAGGGCAAAATTTTTAGTTGTTGATAGATATAAATCCCATGTTGTTCATACCCTCTCACGGAGTGTGTTTATGGCTTGCACATAGAAAATAATCTGTTCAATTTTGAGACTATGTCTTCGTAATGATAAGTATCTAGTACAACTGAAGAAGGGAAAAGGAGCAGCATTAAATAGTGTAAATCTGTATAATTAAAAATGTAACTCAGTGAGCTTGTGCAATGAAACATTAGTGAACTGGCTCAATTCCATAAAATAATGCAATTTTTTATGCTCTGAAATTCTTCTTGGATCATATATGAACATACCTAATATTTTAGGAGAATTATTTCCTCACAGCTGTAATTACAGCATGTATCAATAAAGATAAATACAGTAGGATATCAATTCCAGGATCAACTGGAAAACTTCAAAGCCTTTATACTTTGCTGATTTTCTAATAACTATATAGGCAGATGTCAAGAGACTTAATTCTGAAAAATCAATTGGGGAGACAGTGGGCTGCCCTAAGTAATCAAGTACTGGATTGTTGTCCCTAGTTTCTTCAAAAGCACTGAACACTATATTTAACAGATTAGTACTCAAACAACAAAGTTATTATCATAATTAGTGAAACACTCTTCATATTTTCCATTTAATATATCCTTTATGTACCTCATTTTTAGAAGTTACCAGTGTTTCATTACAATTTAGATCTGGCTACTAGATTTTTTTTCTCCATTTAGTATGCAAAGGTATTGAACAATCTGAAATGTCCAGGCTTAGAATTTAAAAATAAGCCTTTTGACCCTTCAAATGAGATTTAAACAATGTGTCAGAATGTACTTCATCATTTACTTCCTATCTTATTTTCATCTCCCTCTCCTCTTTTCAACCTTAATTTACACATGGAAGGATCCTGTATAATTTATTAAACTGTTTGGCTTCTCTCATTCTCACTTCCATTATCACAACAGAGGTCCTAATTTTGAACAAAAAAGTACTTGTTTCCGACTTTTTCTTCTGTTCTTATATATTTGTAGAAAGATTATGAATAAATATTGCCATTAAAATATTCTAAAACTCTTCTTGAATAACATTACATTGTTTATACTGTCACCTTTTCACCTGTATGCATAGCCTATAATCCCCACACTTTTTACTATAATTTGAGATGAAAATAAATGTATGTAGATGCCTGTAAGGTATTGGAGGTGATCTTTTCTTAAAAGGAGTGGCCAAACATTGCATTTCATATTCAGTCCATGGTTTCAAAGTACCGCTCCAAAATCAGTCCTATAAGAAAAAAATCTTAGAGAGATTGTTTCCAAAAATTGATTGAATTCTAGATTCTCTGTGTCCTTTGTACACCTCTCTCACTTTCATCTTCTTGTGGGGTAACCATTAAACAATTATTCCTCTATTTAACCTTATCTCTGTGTTTCTGTATTGTATTTTTCTGTTTATTAAATTGTCCTGATATGTGTGGAATGGTGAGCTGGATAAAATGACAGTACAAGAACCAAGATATTCTTCTCACATGTAAATGCTACAGGAGAATGTCATTGTACAGTAAGACTCTAAGGCTGGTCTGTTCCTACAGCAAATCTAGAATAACTCTGTGTCATTGCCTATTTCTATGCAAAGCAGCAGCTTTCAGGAATTACCATAGCATAAAAGTTTTTTGCTCCATCCTCAAAGGGACGGATGTGGGATTGTTCAGTTCTGTTTATATATTTCATCCTTATTCTGTTCCTGATGGCTTTTATTTATTTCAGCTTTCTTTTTTTCTTTAATAGAGGTGAAAAGAAAGTATTCCCCCAAACAAAAAAATATCATTTTGACTTTCCTGACATTATTTTATGGAATATTTTTCCTCTGGTGTAGGGCCTTAATTTTTAAAATTTCTGCACTCCCAATCAAACTACATCTCATTATAGTAAAATTCTTGACCCCAGAATCATTATGAGACCTATTACACATAATTTTTAAATTCCTTAGTAGCCAATGAGCAAAATTCCATTTGGATGTCACGAAGTCAATATTCTTTAATTTCTCATTGGCATTTACTTTAGTGTACCTCTATCACGATTTTCTGATAATTATGTAATTTCTTATAATTTTATGCCAGCTTTATCCAGATATTTGCCAGTAAGCAAATAAAGGATAGCCAACATCTCAATACAACCATTCCCTACAAAAAAGAACTGTTCATTGCAACTAAAGAAAGCATCTTTTAACTTCATAACTTTCTATTAAGTTGCAGAAACTTTTGTCTTCTTACACAAAAGAAAGTAGGAAAAGCAAATTATGGAAACCAAATTATCTCATGTACTTAATATTTGAATATATGGATAGAATATAATTTCAATGTAATATAAAATATAATCAATATACATATAATGAAATTAAAGACCTTTCTGTCACTGTTCCACTTCTCTATGCCTTCACTACTTGCAAAATTGACCACTTGAATATTTTAGGGCTAGGCATGCTAGATAGATGGCTAAGTCTTCTGCAGAGGCTTGCCATCTGAGTGCTGCCATCAAAACTGTCATTAACAAGTCTCATAGTTCACATTTCTCCTATCTTCCAGTCTGTACATTGGCTGTCTTTTTGGCAGTATATTGATTTGGAAGTAATAGAGTACCATTTGGGAACAAATTGACATAAAATGACCCCAAGAACATATTGCATATATTTCTTTCCTACCTTCATATATGTCTAGTATCTACAATTTCTCTTACTGTTTAGGTTTTTCATGTTTTATTTTTCAATTGCAAATTAGCTGTCAGCTTAGCATTTTCTTTTACATTTCTTAGCAGCTGTTAGATCTCCTTTTCCTTCATAACCTTCTCTTTTTTCAGCCAATCGCTCTGCAAGCTGCTATGAATTTTCTCATCAATATAGGCTTGATCTTAAATTGGACTTTCCTGTAAAGATAATTTTCCTTTATGTTTGTCAAGTTTTCTTATGTTTTTTATCAAACTGTAATAGCTTTTATAGTTTGGGCTTGTATGAAGAAGTCAGGTCTTGCAGTTTCAAAGGAACTTAGGCGCACTTTGTAGGCTGATTCTACAGTTGTTAGCTACTGTCTCCGTAATAAATCATGAGTCTGGGTATTTAAGTAGCTAGCCCTGTACATGAACTCCTGATTGTAGTAGAACTTCCTAAACCATGTGATAACTACAATAACTGCATGTGCAACTGAAGCATTCAACAGTGCATTTTTCATACACAATTGAAACTCATTTTATATGTATCAAGTGTTTAAAACTGTATTACATTAATTGGCAATAATGTATTTATGTTAAATTAACGTGTAAGCTATTTTTTGCACACTTCAGAAATCCATGCAGAAGTAAGTTCTAAAATTTCTTTTGTTTTATTTTTGTAGTAAGTAATGTCTATCTTGTCTGAAGATAGGTGTTAAAATACTAGCTGTAGTTTTTCAGTTTGGTGAACTTTATTTTAATCATTAGTCTTTCTATTTATAAAAAAAAAAAGTTAGAAATAGTAGGCCCACAAGGAATCATTGATATAAAGTTAAGCAGGCATCCTTTCTTTCCTCCTTTTACGTGCTTACTTGGACTTGCCAAGAATAGACTATCCAGCACCCAAGGATAATTGGTCTGTTTCTAGAAAAGGTTATTTCTTTAAATTGGTGATTCAATCTGTTATGAAGCTCATTTTGCAGCTCATACTTTAAATTAAACCCTGGGGCTCAGCTAACCTCAAGATCCTGATGATATGAAAAATTTATACTGTATCTTACTGTCGTGGTTTCAGAATTGTATTGTCCAATTTAGTACTCCCACTGAAACCACGTGTCATTTTCCCATCCTTAATTCACCTGGAGGCACAAAAGACAAGGATCCTTGTTAGAGATAAGAACAATTTACTGGAAACAGCAATGAGATAGGAAAAACAAACAGTTAACAGCAAGCAATCACAAAACCACTTAACCAGTAATGTTGCTTCCACCTCACCCCAAACACTAAACAAATTCAGTATGTCTCATGATTATTGTTCTGGCATTTCTGTTAGGACAAGGTAGGCTCCTTGTAGGTAGGTTCTTGTCCATCTCTAAATTTTAATGGAGGCATACAATGTGCAATCCCACATTTCTTTCCACTTTAATGTGTCTGGACATCTCTGCTTATACAGAACTCCTCTAGACAATTTCAGTAAATTTTTTTTTGCAAGTTGAGCTCTCTTGATGGTTTAGAATATAAAATATTAGCAGATGGTATGAGCACAGCAAGAGAATATTCACAAAGGTTCTAGACAGATTTAACTACCATTTGTGAATTAACAGTCCACATTGTCCCGAATTTCAGCCCACAGATTTGTACAACATAACTATTAGGCTGCTTCTGAGTGGGAGGAAAATATTAAATAGTAAATGTCTATGATTTAGCAACCAAAAAAAAAAAAAAAAGGAAATAGTTAATTTGCAATCATCTTAAAAATTGTGTATCCACGAGAAGATACTCAAAGAAAAAGCATGTATTTATTTATGTACTCATAGAAAATGTTAAGAACAGAACAAACGTGTTTAAACCTTGGACATTTAATTTTTCTTTGGTAGACATAGTACAGTAGATTAAAGCAATATCTTTCATTGGAGCAACAAAAAGCAGCCAGGCTTTGAGAACAGAAGTGTTGCATCTTCAGTTTCCACCTTATTGATCTTGCCCTTACATACCAGATCAACTACAAATATTTTCTGTATACTTTGAATGATACCCTTCTCCCTTTGAGATTCAATATTTCTTTTTCTGATCAATAATAAAAGGAGACTTTGTGTAGAGAACTACAATGAAAAAAAATGTAAGGAAAGCAATTCTTTTATAGTAGCCATTTAACTGATGATAACAGGAAAAACAGAACTACTTTTAATGATGAAAAATGAAATTAAATGCTGAAATCACTCCCTTTTGTTGGTTTAGTGTACCTCAAAATTCATTTTGGGATGCTTTTGAAATTAAGACATTGCATGTTAGAGTCTGAGACTACCCAATGCTCTCATCAAAAGCATACTACTTTAAAGTGTTAAAAACAGTCTGACTTTGTTCTCTCCCTCTTGCTCACCCCTGCTCCTCTCTCCCCTCCCCCGAAATTGACTATATTTTTTCTTTAACCTTTTTGCTATCCAAAGAACTAGAAGGTAAGTATTATCCCTAAGGCTATGTGACATCTGTCTCAGCACATTTACAGTTGTAAGAATTTTTGCATTCCTCTTTAATTCTCCCACTTCAATGATTACAAAAACCACCACAATTTTAAAAATAGTTCACTCTTCAATCAGAGAAAAAAAGCAGCTAATTTTCAGAAAAAGTTTTATTTGTTTGTTTCAAATGGCAAGTCACCTTAGTAGGAAAGCTGATGGATATGGAAATAACTGAAAACTTTTCTTTTATTTTGGCCCCAGCTGGCAGATGGTTACTGAAAACCTAGTCCTTCATTTTTGAAGTGTTATATACTATTTTACATATTTTAGGAGGATTGCATGAGAAATAAAACATATTTTTGATTAGTACCCCAGCTAAAACTTGCTTGCTCAAACCTTACAGTATATTGTGTGTGCTCAGTTTTACTAGAAACAATTATATTATCATTTTTCTGAAAAATTATGAAAAATTTACAGACATTCTGACTCCAGTACATTTTAAATAATAGTACTGCTCTAATACCTTTTGTGTTGCTTACAATATTTCTTATATAGCTACCTGTAGAGAAGTTACCATTAAATACTAGTTAATTTTTTTTTTTAATATGGCATCATGAGTTCATTGTTTGTTACCTAAGTTATATAAGTAGTTTGTGTTTAGCCATCTCCTCCCAAACTTTTTTAAGACTATGACCACATACAGGCTAAAATTTTTAAATAAAGTAGCAAGGCTTTTGGTATCTGTTGCTTTAAGGTGTAGAACAAATATACTTAAGAGTGGAAAAGAAATTAATCTGCTTAAGACAAGGAACTCTTGATGAAAATATGAAGTTAATGGAGAAAACAAACCCAGTAATTCCTGGTTCTGAAAATAAGAAATTATGCAGTAGGATAATAAATAAAATTTTGACAATGCTTTATTTTAATGGCACGTGAATTAAAACTGCATTATAATGAAATTGCTGCAGAACATCCACATTAATATCAAATGAATTCATTATGACCAGCACCAGTACAATGAATACTAAATGAATTAATAATAATGAACCACTTTAAGTGTTACCTAATTGTTTTATTTCATTTTTATGTATATTTTTTTCCAAATTTAACTGTTAGGTTAATAGACAATGACATCCGGTAATTCATTTCAACACCAAGTGTTTGTAAGTGATTACTTCCTCACCAGATTCAATAAAGCCAGCTGCATATCCAGCATTGATCAAATGCCTCTACAAAACCTACCTATTGCCCCAGATATTTTGAATCATGTTGATGCAAAATGATCAGCCAAGACATATTAAAGATTTAATAACTCCTAATGGTTGGTGATAATCATGTTCTTTGAAATGACCATTCATCTTTCTCTCAAGAACCCAGAGTGCTTTATACAGGTGGTTATTAAAGATATCCTACAAAGAACTGGGTGGAAGCAAGTTCATTGGTTTTTCTGGGGTAACTGTTTCTATGTAGTCACTTGTGGAAACATCAAATCCTCACAAAATTTATTTTGATTTTCTTAATTGGTCCACTATTTTGTGTATCTGTGTTTCATTGCTTTACACTCCTCATGACATATTTTGTATTCTTTATCATCATAAATGATTAGTATAGATCATATAATCTTATGAAACATATTTGGTAGCATTTTGAATCATTAGAAATTAAGCCTTCAAAGTTAACACAGAGTTTCTTCTCATAAGAGAGAGATAGACAAGACACTAGTTTCTACATGCAGAATAGCTAAATCTTTATTGCACACAGCTCATTTTGTATGGTATCAGAAGCCACCAAAGTGTTTGAATTTAATTGGTCAACAATTCATTGAAACTCAGTTCATTGGTTGGTAACGGCTAGTGTACATGTCCATCAAACTTTTTTCCTTCTAGATATGTTTACATTTCCATCTTCTGGGAATTAAATGTTTCACACAGGTAGAATTTTCCTCCCCGCAGGTGAGAGCTATCTTCTCACAAGAACAGGTTGTTATGCAAACTGATTCTCATTCTTTTCTCACAGGAACATCTCAGGCTAGTTGTTAGCTTAGCTGAAATAGCAAGGTCTGATTTTACAAAGTCTTTCTTTTTTAAGGTTTACCTATATGTAACAATTTCCCCTTCTTTTTGTTTTATGAAAAGGGTTTATATGTTTTGATGTTAAAACAATTTACTCCTGTGAGGTCATTAACTTATTAAGACTATTACAGATTATCTGTTACATACAGGATAAGATATATGGAATAGAGATTATAATCAACAAAACTTATCAGATATAGTCATGTCACTGATAAAGAGACTTGCAGCACAGCAGAACAAAAATATAATGTCCAGTGTCCCCTAGGGAGTGGAAATAAATTTTTACTGTTTTAAAGTTCATGCGGCTGGAACTCAGGAGTTGTACAGTTCAGGTAGGAGGAAGTTCAGTAGCTGAAATGTTGACTCTGACATTATTGAATGTCTTTCTGGAAGCCTGGAACAGGGAATAAATGAAGAAAGTTGGTAGGAACATAATATCATGATGGTAAGTGCAGTAGAACATAAAGCCTCTGTTGAAAGACTGCCTCTGTAAGTATAAATGTTGCATTATTTGAATGTTCTTAAGGTGTCATATTCCCCCTTCTTTTTGTTTTAGAAATAGTATACATGCCTCTCATTATGAACATGAAGGGAACATTAAAACAAAACAATACGTATAGTAAAACAACAAACATATTAAGCAGACATAAGTTAGGTAATACACGTAATTATTAGCACATGTGAAATAGGATAGTAATTGTAAATAATGCATCATCAATTCCCTAAATACTGTACCATCACCCAGAGTCTGCAGTAGCTTGCAAACCTCACTTTCAGTGAGGACCTGGATAACCATTCCTGGGAAAGGTTTCCAAGCTCAGTTCAAAAGGGGGTCCAGCTGTTATAAGTTCAAATTGACAGGTCAAGGTGACTTAAGTATTGTTTTGGTGCAGAAAACACCTGGGTTTATTGGCACATTTCCCAACCAGGTAGGGCTTGGCCAGAGCCCAGGCCTTAATAGGAAGGGTCTCCCAAACATATCCTAAAAGACAAGTCTCTCAATAATAGCAGTTAGGAGATGCCCCAAACATGCCAAACTGCTGGAGTGCTTCTGTGAGGATGACTGGGACTGCACCTGATCACCAAAGACTGGAAGCAGCCCTGTCGTTAATAGATTGCGTCTGTGTCCAGCAAGGACATGTGCCACAAAAGTTTTACTGTAGGATAGTAAACTGCTCATGTGACCACCGTCAGGATTGCATCTTGTGCTCTGTCCTCTCCCACAATGACCATAAGACCATCAGTTTGGAGGAGGGTTTCGAGGAAGCCCAGATATCTTTTCCTAAAACTCTGAAAATGTAGAAAAATCATGAAGTTGCCCTGGATCAAGCCATAGCAAACCTGCTGAAATCAAAGAAAGGACTGAAGACTGAGGAGAGCCAGCACAGGGAATGGCTGGAGAGCCTGTTCAAGGAGATGCATCTGCAGCTAGGGAACAAAAAAGAGAGGTCCTGAAATAATATGTCTTGTAGACAATTACACAAAGATATGTTAAAGTTTGTAAAATAGCCAGCTTTGTCATTTATCTTCAGTTCAACAGACAATGGTACCATAGAAAAATTGCAAATGACTAAAGCAATACATGTATGACCTGATCTAATATTTTATAGATAATGTCTGTTATAAAAAAACCAGAGAATTCACTTCATGAGATCAGCACATCAGTAGCAACTGTTTCAAGAATTTGAAATAACACTTCTCCAGAAATTTATGTATAAGTTAATTAACTAGTGCAAAGCATTGACACTTGTTGAATCTGTGATGAAACCAAAGGTTTAACAAATTGCATCTTCTTATATCTTCCAATCAATGTTTCATCACAGTTGTTTCAGTCGCATCCGTCTTATCTCTTGAAGAAAATAATTATCTTTTAATTTAAACAAGTATATTTTAACAGAATCTAAAATAACTTAGATTAAACAACATTTAAACTTGGCTTCATTTAAATTTAGCAACAGTTAAACTTGACAAAATGTATTTTGACCAAAATGAAAATTAACTTAATAGAAGATATCCTAACATCATTCAAATCTAAGAATACTGAAGCTTAACTTTGCTTAATCATACCAACACGGAAATCGTATTAAATTAAAACATAACATAACTAAAAACTGATATCATTAAAAGTTCTAGATACAAGAAAATTTAACTTATTCTGACTCTCTCTGACTCTATTTCTAAAAAAACTGACTGAAAATTTGAACAATCTGTGATTGAAATAGTAGCAACATGAATTTACCAGAGGGACTAGAAAGGTGTGACAAGTAGGTTGTGATTTTATATAATTTAGGGTTGAGCTCATGGTGAGTGCAAATATAATAATATAGACATTTGTAGTAAGGGTTTTCCTGGTGCAAGCATAAGTTTTACTAAGACTTTTTAAAGTTACAGCTTTACTGAAAGAAACACCAACAATGTAAATCTTGGCAAATTGTCCTGTAAACCTTCAGCCTTCTGTAGATGTCTGTATAACAGATTTAAACCTGGCTCAATCAAAGTAATGGAATACAAATACTAAAGGCTAAAATGGTAATAAACCAATTATTTTATAGTGTCCTGAGTTTTATACAAGTAACTCGGTCTGAACTTAGGGTTTTAGATTATGTTAGAAGGAGCGAGTTACTGTTTTCTGCAGTCGTGGTCTATCAGTGTAACCTAACTGTTTTGATATTAGGCCAAATTTTAACTAAAACTTGAAGTACTAAATAGGTATTCATAACTAGAATACTGTCACATGTGTCTTTATGGTAAAGGATTCACAATGACATTAACCTTATCAAATTTGGGAATAAAAAGCGAGAAGATGGATAAGATTATGGTCAACATAACTTTGTCTGATTCTACAAGGAAATTTTCATGAGCTAATTATTTCTAAACTTCAAAGAACTGCTGCAGATAAAATTCAAGGTTATAGGACTTAGTTAAGGGCTTAAAAATTAATTGCTGCAATTTAGGTATATAAATCTCTAATTGTTGTAGTAAAAGCCACCACCATTATAACTTTGTCACAGTACACACAGATAGTTTTGAATCTCTCCAGCAAACAAACCAGTCAAAAATCATAGTTCATTAAAAACACAAGGGTAATTTCAACAAATGTATTTCAATGTATCTTCTAGGCATTCTGATAATGGTGCATCACAGTTTCAGCAAATGGAGCTGATCAGAGATTCTCCAGCAGGTGCCAGGGGTGTTTGTGCAGCACAGGGGGAGCAGTGCCGCTCCGCCCGGGGCTTGGGAGGAGGCGCAGCAGCACCCGCGGAAGCTGCGGTGTGCATCGTCCTGTGCATTGTGCAGGCGCCAGCAACGATTGTGGCATTACACGGGTGTACACATAGGTGAGCGCAAACAGTTCCGGTCCCGCTTCCTCATTCTCCTTTGTTCTCCATGAGCTTAATGCCATCTGGGATGCTTTGGTTAGTATTCTGTATGTCTCTTTCTGCCTTTAGTAGTGTCCAAAGTGTCCAAAGCCAGTGATCACAAATGTGGTCTCAAAGGGGTCAGAAAGAGAAACGGACTCAGAAAGTAGTTTTCCTGTAGCTCGTAGACAGTGGAAAAAGGAATGAATTTACAGAAACAGGCAGTGTTGAACAGACAGTTTCTATAACCTGAGTAGAGGTGGAGGTGGCAATGTCTGCAGCTGCAATTTCTCTATTGGATTTTAATTGCATCAATAAATTTTGAACTAAATACCATGTAGTCAGCAATTTTGTGGCTATTTTGTCTCCCTTTGTAGCTGCTGCCCATAGCTCTTGCCCTATTTCCTCCCACATTTTGATAAAAAAGACAGTTTGTGCATCTATTTTTACACCATTTTTTCTACACCACAGCAACAAAGTTTGTAATGTCTGTTTATGATATTTTATTCAGTTTGCCCAACATTTGTCCATATTACCACTATAGCCTTATTCTTGGTGGAGACATGGGCTCCCAATGTGTCACCTGTTCAAAATCATAGTTTGGACTTTTCTTCCCCCGACTGTGCCCTTCTGAGCACACATTCTTCATGCACAAGCCTTCTGTTCCATGTATGTCCCATTTTTCGCAATGTTTGCCTTTCCATGTATGCCATTGTTCACGTGTGTGCCCTTCCATGTTGTGTCTGTGTTCCACGGTTCTAGACCCCTTCACTCTCCATGTGCACATCATCCCAGGAGATTGTCTTCACTGCTGCGTGTTGTAAAGCCAGCTTTCTTCTTCTTGTGTTTCTTCCACTGCTGATTACCATATTGCTTACATGCTCGCGTTCCTTCCACGGCTGATGACCACATTCCTTCAGTGGCTGGGCTGTGGCCACGCGTCTTCTACAACTTCGTGTATTCACCACTCGAGTTCTGTTCTCCTGTACCAATCCTTGCGGCTGGCTGCTGTCATATCCTTTTGCTATCACGCTGGGGTCACCAGATGTCCCAATAGAGATGGACAAGACACTTGCAGAATAGCTGAATCTTTATTGCACACAGCTCATTTTGTATGGTATCAGAAGCCACCAAAGTGTTTGAGTTTAATTGGATAGCAATTCACTGAAACTCAGTTCATTGGTTGGTAACGGCTAGTGTACATGTCCATCAAACTTTTTTCCTTCTAGATATGTTTACATTTCCATCTTCTGGGAATTAAATGTTTCACACAGGTAGAATTTTCCTCCCCGCAGGTGAGAGCTATCTTCTCACAAGAACAGGTTGTTATGCAAACTGATTCTCATTCTTATAATTCTTTTCTCACAGGAACATCTCAGGCTATTTCGGCTTAGCTGAAATAGCAAGGTCTGATTTTACAAAGCCTTTCTTTTATAAGGTGTTACCTATATGTAACAGTTTCTCTATTTTCTATCAGCAAAACCTATATCCCTTTACATTCTTGTAGAATTATGTTCCATTACACAAATGCCAGTAGAGTTTATGGTAGAGAATCTGGATCAATTCTTCCATGGCTAAGAACAATGCAGCTGAAGAATTCATAACGCTAAGGAGAAAATGCACTGCTTTGTGAAAGGTTTATTTTTTAACATGCTAATTCACTTATACTTCCACTTATAAAGCACCCATAGGAAAACTTATTTTGTGTTGGGGGAGGTGGAGTGTATTTTAATTAAGCAATTTGGTAACACATATAAAGAATGATAACATCATATAAAGAATGATAACATCAGAAGGATAAGTGTGAAAACTTCCTAATTTCAGGTTTAGTATCAGGCCACAAAATGCTATGTAGTAGTTCTGAATAAGTGAAAATCCAAAGCACTTTAAACCAAGCAAACATAGGAATATACTTTTAAAACAAATGTTTTGCCTTCATTTGCCTACTAGTTTTTAAGAAGAAACAATATCTTCTTCATTCACAAAATATGTCAAATGCTTACCTATTGCAGTTTATTACAAACTCTTGGGTTAGGGGTTTTTTTGAGGTGTTCTAAGATTCAAAGGTCCTTTAGCTTTCATGGAGCATTAAAATTTTTAGAAAATATTATTTTGGAATTAAACTTGTAGAAGTACTTCTGCATACAAATTAAGTAATGAATCAAATCTGTACTACCAAATCGTAAAGGATGTTTCATTTAGTGGCATCTGTCATTGAGCTGTGCTGGAGGTATAAAGAAATAATAATATTCGGTGGGCTGTTCATTTTTCAATTTTTCCTTACAGTTAGTCTGATTTTGAAATTTAGCTCTTGTGCAACTACCTCTTGAATTTTCTTGGGAATTATGCTACAAATTAAGATGTTCCAGTTAAACTGTAAGACTGCCAATAAAGTCTGTTGCAGTCTAGTAACACAAGTGTGGCTAAGGTTAGACTTCAAAACAAGGAACAGGTGACAAACTTACGGTTGTGTCCATAGACAGGCCTTAAACACAATTTGCATCCTAGAGAAATTTAATATATTTCTTTCATAAAATCATAGACCCATAGAGTTGTTTATGTTGGAAGGGACCTTGAGGAACATCTAATTCTAATCCTCCTCTGCCATGCAGAGCAGACAGAATCAAGCAGGAGATTTGTCTTTGTGTTTCTGCTTTCCAATAACATTCCCATAGAACTGAGAGAACGTACTACAGATTTTTGAGGGAGAAAAAAACCCTGTCTACTCTATGTTCCCTGAGGGGTCTTTTGATACTGCAATGGTTTTATAGTATAAAACCTGTAATTAGCTATCTGAGTTTTGCCTAAACTTGAGGGTACTTGACTTTAATTACCAATCAAATACAACACTGCATCTGCATTCAGGCAATCAGTATTAGTTCACACATACAAACCTTTAATCTGAAAATAATAGAAAACCCTTTTTATTTATTCCAACTCAATTCTAACTCTAATTCTAAGTAACAGATGTCACCAGGAAAGCTGGAGTGTTATGTTTATAATGGTTCACGTAGCAGAATAGCCACATCCAAAGAGAGGATGCAGACAGGAGATGCAGACAGGAGGTAGCTGGGTTTTTTGTTCTTGAGTTCCACAGTTCAGGGGTGGCAAGAGCTTCTTTTTAATGTATAGTCCTGATGAGGAAATAGTAGCTAAGAAGAGGTTGTTTGTAAGAAGGCATTAGTGAAGGCAAATGTTGTCCTTCTCTCTTGTCACCTCACATCTACAGTCTATGGAAACAAATGGGAATTGGAAAAGTAGCTGAACCATACATCTTGGCATTGTCATTTTCAAAATCTACGTTGTCTCAGTCACTTCCCAAATTATCTAGACTGCATGCTTTTCAGAGGAAACTGTTTCCAGAGGTAACTAGAGGTATTCAGGAATATTCTGCTGCTGGCTGGATAACTGGTTTAGATTCACCAGAATCAATGAGTCTTATTTCCTACAAATTTATATTTTGCAGTCTATTGACCTTGTTATCCAAAAGGTGCAAGTCCTGATAAACTTTAAGCAAATGTGGAATACCTAATATATCTCTCCATCTGTTGTTATTAAGCTGCTAGAAAATAATTATTTTAAGTGGAAGAATTGCTTCTTCCTCAATATGTATGCTCAAATAAAGACTGTGCCCTCACAAGCCTTGCAACAATTCCAGCTAAAGGCTGTCTAAATTCACCAGCCAAAACAGCAGATATTTTTTCTTGAAATGTGCAAAACACTGCAACCAGTCAGTTCCCCTTTTATTGCCAACTGTCTGGTATTTGTACAAGCTCACAATAACAGGGATTTTTTCACTGCTTCTCATATAAGATCAAGCAGCAGTAGTTACTGTAACTGTAGGAATAAAGAATGCTATGCAGCTCTTGGCTGCTACTGTGATTCATTCCTGTCCATTATCAGAAACATTGCCAAGAACCTAAAAAGCAACAAACAAAGACAAAACCCAAAACAATCACCAAATAGACTACTTGGAGATAACTCATGCTATTGTGGCCTCTTGATAAAGGCTTGCAGGCATCCTGCAAACACAGTAAACCTTGAGGGTGGTTCTGCACCTAATGGTATGGACAGGATTTACTGCTATGAGAAGTCACAAACTATAGATTTTTTCCCATTTTTTTTAATCTGTCAAAAGAATTTGTACCTATGATAAATATTAGCATGGAAGTGCAGAAAAGTTAGCAACTACCCTTATTTATTACTTTCCTCTGACATTCCAAATATTCTGTAAGAATCATATTCTTGAATTATGAGGATACTATGCATTTATGTCATACATATTGTCCTATCTCTATTTTGAACAGAGTGGGAGGACACTGTTTTTCAGCTGACATCTTTTCAATACCTCCTGTCTGTAGACAGAAATTGTTCAAGAGGTCAGCCCTGTTTGTTTATCCCAGAGATGATGAAAAAGTTACCCAACTTTTATTATTATTATTATTGAGAACAAGCAGTAATGCAAAAAGGCTTCAAACATGAATAAAATATTAAGCTAGAGGCATAATTAATATAAAAAGATACAGTGAATTAGAAAGGTGGTTAATAGAGTCAGCAAACCATATATCAATGCCAGTTATCATATTTCACTGGAAGACGCTAAAGATTGAAAATCAAGCATGGCAATTAATTAGTCTCGTTCCCATTTAACCTGAAGGTTGCATATATAAAGAAATCAGGTTGACTGGGAGAGCAAACAGAATAAGTAGTTGAGTTAAAGATCAAGAGTGGTAGAAGAAAGAAGTGAAGGGGAAGCAAGGGGGAGAAATGTCTTCCTTTATTGTATTATAAAACCACTTTCCTGATTTAAATCTTGTTGACAACAATCTCACCTAATTAAAAGCTTAATATCCATGACTGGAATGATCGGTATTTTTTTGAAGAATTGCACAAATTTGGGGGTTCTAAATGAATTTTCTCACCCTTGAGCCATCTTAAAATTTGGTGTACTTTCTGTCTCTGTTTTCTTTACAACTGGTCATTCTTTCACTAGGAGACAACATATTTGTTGACTAGGTAAACTACATAAACCTTGTGAATTTGTCTTTCAGTCTTCTGTTCCCCACTTTCTCTGCAAAGATGAATGACCACCAGTTTTCATGTGTATGCAGAAGGAACAGATTTTACTAATATATGAAGGGGCAGCTGCTGCATGAATTAGAAATAGAGAAATAAAAAGAAATAAAGAACATCACTTTGCAACAACAATAAAAAAAATAAAATTGTCAGCTCATTAAACCAACAATTAAAAGTGAAAATTTTCAACTTTTATATTATAAAAACAGTTTTGAAATGGGTAAACTATGCTATTCAGGATTTTATAGAGGAAAAATATAGGTTTCCACTTAAAAGCAGTCAATAGCTCTCATAAAAAGGATAAAAATTCAAAGCTGACCTTACAAACTCAACTCTAAAAAAGAGTACACTTGTATTCACTCAAACTACTACCATATATTTAATTTCTTTTAAACTAATTTTATCAGGTTTACTTTTTGTGTGATTAAGGATAGGAGTTTTATTTTTCCCTGTTTCCCATAGAATGGCAAAATTAAATCCTGTTCAATTATACTCCAAAACCTGGATTTTAGGTCTACTTAGAGCCAGAGATACTTCATGAAATGTTTCTCCTCAAAATGTCAGTAGCAAAAATGTAATTGGGTTCCAGCTGCAAAGCTGTTATTCAGCCAAAGGAGAATATATTTCATTTCAGATACAGAGTGTGCAGTATAGAAACTTGAAAACTTTCATAAGGGGAAAACTACAACTTTTAATTTTTTTAATTTAATGAATAAGAACAGTCACGTTGCTTCACTGGTTAGCAAAATATAATGTTATATGTATTTGTCCTCTTTGTGGGAAGATGTAGCATTGATTAAGGTTAAAATGTTAGCAGGAAATTTGGCATCACAGGTAACTTAGTGGGAAACAGTAGTCATGACTTTCAGGAGGTTTCAAGGTATTGTCCTTTACCCAAAAGTCTTGATCTCATTTAGAGACAGACTTCTGAATTTCTAGTGCAAATCTTTTTTCCATTTCAAGCACTGAGTTTGGTTTTCTGGGTGGTAAGATTGAGTATATCTAAAATTTTGCAGTATGAGATTTTTCATACCCAAAATCCAAGAATCCAACCCACAACTTTTACAGGAATAATTGTCTTGCAAGAGGCCAAACTCATTAGCTATCTCCCTTTTTAGTCTAAAAGTTGCTTGGCCTCCTAGCATTAATTATTCATGCTCAGAATGCTTTTATGCACCATTTTCATTTGTTTTATTCAATTTTTTCTGCATCTTTTCTTGCAGAAACCTCATTAGTTTTGGCAGAACTTTCTGGTCTAGATCTTTTGTGCCATTGATATGAGATAGAAATTGATTTTTGTATGAAATTTCTCCAGAGAAAGAAGTTGTAAATGATGCAGACAAAATAATATGGTAAAAGATGCTGATTGCTATACTTCGTGATTATAAATCTGTCTGCTTTACATGCAGAATATCTTTGCTACTGCTGAAATTCTTTCAAATACCATGAACTTGACACTGGTCATCCGTGAAATTCATATGAGCTTCTTAAACAGGGACCTTAATCTATGCATAATGGAATAAACATACAGTTATTTGGGCAAAGTCAAGTGCACTGAATAATTTTACCTCAAAAGTAATTTCTAGCATGTTGCAAAAATTATTGTAAAGAGTACTGAAATTGCCCCAAATGAGTTGCATGATATGATGTACTTCCTCTTCTGTCCTTTAATCCTGTGGTGACCTGGAGCTCAGAATGTTATGGATCCAAAAGTCACTTAAGTTTATCAACTGAACCCTGATTGCTGAACCCTTGGCCTGTTTAGCTTTTCACTATCTTCCTCCTCTTCTGGATTACACAGAAGGCTCCTATAGAGCAATAACATTTTTCTTAACTAACAGAAGAAAGTAAAATAAAGATGGATTATTATTTTTTTAGGCAGTCAATGGGGAAGGTTAACATTTGTGCATTGCAGAGACAGTGCATATAGTGCATATAGTACTAGGCCAGTATAGGGATTGGACGGTAGACATCTGGAGGAAATTCTTATTGAACCCGTATAATTTAATAAACAGAAAGCTCTAGAGGAAAATCTGTGGCTGTGAGATAAAATGATTTCTGATCACTGGGTTTTGGGTTTACTCTCACATTGCCTACTTGAATCCAGCTAACCATGAGATTACCATGATCTTTGTAGATCCCACAATAAAACAAGCAGAAAAGGCATCAAGCATACAAAAGACCAATACAAATTAAATCTAATTCTCATTGCTTCAATATTATTCCTTCACGTTAACATGCACTGATTAGAAAGGCTGAATCCTGCTTAATGTACCCATGTTCACAGTGGGAGTTCTCAATGAATGCAGCAAGCAGGATTTGATGTCATTGGCTAATTTCTAAGCCTCCCAGAACAATCAGTATCTGTACTTAAAAGCTTAAATCTACTATGTGTTTTATATTTAGAAGGTGCAATGAAAGGGCAAACACAGAGTAATGCTTGGATTGAGGATGCCTGTGCCAAAGCAGGCAGTTCAGCACTTTTATTTCTTCTGTTACTTCAAAATACTGGAGTTAACACTGAAATATAATAATACATATATATATACATATATATTTATATATGTATGTATATAAAGTCAAATGAAGCTGCAGCAAAACTCAAGTTTGACTCTCAGTTACACACAAAGTAGAGTTTTGATACTGTGCTTGGCATGCAAATTTATTTCTTCCACTTATAGGTATGTGTTGTATCATACTGTCTATAGTAACATGTATTCACTGGACACACACAGAAAAATATTGTTTTAAATATTTGGCCTTTTGAAGCCTAGTATCTTACAGTTATCTCCAAAAGAGACAGTTGTGAAAGAGGAAGATGACATTCTGGAGTATCAGCTCCAACCTCCAATTCTGTTAGTCATGATTCAGGATTCGTTTCTGTGTGTTTTCACAACAGGATTGGTGAAAGGAACTTTTTGGCCTGCGTGACAAGACTATCAGCATTCTTCAGCTAAATTCTGACTAGCAAAAGTCAGGACATTTTCTTCAGCCAAGACTCCATTTTGGGAAGATCTGTCAATTTGAATTTTAATAAATATTTTATATCATTGTTATCACAAAGAGGAACAAAAATAAAACTCTTTCATCTGTAATGAAGGGCCAGAGTTGAATTTTTCTGTTCTTCTTATTGTTTGTATGCATTGCATTTCTTGTGTTGCAGTAGAATTTCTGTTGAAATGAAAAAAAAATTGATTAAAAGAAAAAAACTTCCAAAGACCAAGAAAGTTGCCCTTTTTCTGCTAACTGTGATAACTATTAAAAAAAGAATAGTATAGATCTGTCCTCTCAATTAAAAGGAAACTAAAATTTGACACAAAAATAGACTTCTATATATATATGCAGCGTGTGACAGTAAGAAAGTTATCAAAAGAGTGAAAAATAGATGTTTCCTTTTCCTTTGTTTCTCATTTTGCCCAGTGACTGTCTTAGTTCTTATTTTTCTACTATTAATGAAGAGTGTAAAGAAAAAATGCTAATTTCTGTTTCTGTGTTGTTGTGCCTAACATAGGCACAATAATTTTATCCTGTGTTTAGGAAGTATCACTCATCTGCTCACTTATGGGAGACTTTAACCAGCCACATGTCTGTTGGAAACTCAACATAGTGGAAAGGAGGCAGTCCAGGCAGTTCTTGGAGTGTGTGGAAGACAACTCCCTGTCACAGCCTGCCAGGGGTGAGGCTCTGCTAGACCTGCTGTTTGCAAACAGAGAGGAGCTGGTGGGAGATGTGGTGGTCAGAATGCCCATCTTGAGCACAATAAACACAAAATGATAAAGTGTTCAATTCTCGATGAAGTAAGAAGGGACCTCAACAAAATTTCTAACCTGTATTTTCGGGGGACTTCAGAGACTTTGTCCTATTCGTGGATCTGATTCAGAAAGTTCCCTGGGAAGCAGCTCTTAAAAACAGAGTGGTCCAGGACGATGGACAAACTTCAAGACATAAATCTTGAAGGCACAGGATCAGGGCATCCCTATGTGGCAAAAGAGAAGCCAGTGGGGAAGACGACTGGCCTGGCTGAGCAGGGGGCTTTCACAGGAACTCAGGGAACAAAAGGGTGTATCACCTTTCAAAAAAGCAATGGTAAACTCAGGAAGTGTTTAAGGATATTGTTAGGTCATGCAGAAAGAAAATTAGTGATGCACAAGTTCAGTTAGAAAACTTAAACTCTCTGTGTCTGTAAAGGATAATAAAAATTTGGTTTATAAATACTTTAATATCAAAAGAAGGGGAAGAAAACCCTCCATTCTTTAATGGACATGGGGAAGAGCATGAGGAAAAGTCTGAGGTTCTGAAGTGCTTAACACATTCTTTATCTCTGTCTTCAGCAGTAAGACCACTTGTCCTCAGTTCAACCAGCCTCCAGAGGTGGTAGACAGGGAAAAGAAGAATGGACCACTTTTAACCCTGAAGGAAGTAGTGACAGGCTGTGCCACTTTGATGCTCACAGGCCCAAGGGTCTGTGGGTCCTAGAGTGATGAGGGAGCTGGTGGAAGAGCTCACTGGCTGTCCTTGGCCTTATGGGGGAGTTCAACTTAACAAAAACTATCTGGGAGCATCACACAGCTGGTACAAACCAGGCCAGAAAATTCCTGAAGAATTTGGATGACGATTTTATGGAACAGGTCGTAAGGGAGCCAACTCAGAAAAAGCAGTTATTGGTCAAAGTCAGTGCATCTTCATGAAAGGAAGGTCCTGTTTATCAAATTTGGTTTCTTTTTATGACAAGGCAACTCACTCAGCTAAACAAGGGAAGCTGGTCAGTATAATATTTTGAGATTTCTGTAAAGCTTTTGATACTGTCTCTCATGGTTTCCTTCAGCATGTAGCTGGATAAACACGTCATGGGATGGGTGAGCAACTGGCTCACAGGTCAGGCATGAAGGTTAAAGTGAATGGGGTGACATCAGACTGATGACCTGTCACCAGTGGGGTTCCACAGGGCTCCATCTTGGTCCTGTGCTCTTCAACAGGTCCATAAATGACTTGGACATGGGACTGGAAGGGATACTAAGCAAGGTCACAGACGATACAAATGGGGCAGGATCTGTTGACTCCCTTGAAGGAAGAGAGGCCCTGCAGAGAGACCTCAGCAAATCACTGACCATATGAATTGGCAATCACTGACCATATGAAGTTCAACAAGAAAAAGTGCCAGATTCTGCTCCTGGGATGGGGCAACCCTTGATGTACAGACAGACTGGGGAATGAGATGCTGGCGAGCAGTGCCATGGAAAGGGACCTGGGGGTCTGGTCAGTGTCAAGTTGAACACGAGGCAGCAGTGCCCTGACTGCCAGGAGGGCCAAGCCTGTCCTGGGGGGCATCAGGGACAGCATCACCAGCTGGGCAAGGGAGGGGATTGTCCTGCTCTGCTCTGAGCTGGGGCAGCCTCACCTCCAGTGCTGGGGGCAGGTTTGGGCACTGCAATATAAGAAAAACATCAATCCTTTAGAGAGCATCCAAAGAAGTGCCATGAAGATAGTGAATGCCCTTGAGGAGAAGCCATATGAGGAGCAGCTGAGGTCACTGGGTCTGTTCAGCCTGGAGAAGACTGAGGGGAGACCTCATTGCAGTCTGCAACTTCCTCATGAGAGGAAGAGGAGGGGCAGATTCTGATCTCTTCTCTGTTGTGACCAGTGACAGGACGTGCAGGAATGGCCTGAAGTTGTATCTGGAGGGTTAGGATGGATATAAGAAAAAGATTTTTCACCCAGATATGAACAGATTCTTCAGGGAAGTGAACACATCACCAAGCCTGACAGAGCATTTGGACAATGCTCTTGGGCATAAAGTGTTATTCTTGGTCATGGTGCTGTGCAGGGCCAGGAATTGGATCCTTGTGGGCCCCTTCCAACTTATCTTATTCTGTGATTCTGTGATTTACCATCAGTCCTTGCTAAATGGGGAGGTCTCAAATGAGGTGATGAAGGTGATGCCCTGTGTGATGCTCACCTACAAGAAAGGCCAGAAGGAGAGTCCAGGGAACTGCAGGCCTCTCAGCCTGACCTCAGTGCCCAGCAAGGTGATGGAGCAGATAATCCTGTGCATGATCACATGGCACATAGAGGGCAACCAAAGGGTCAGATCCAGACAGCAGGTTTGGGAAAATCAGATTCTACTACAAAGCTAATGGAGGGGCTGGAACACATGTCCTATGAGGAAGGACTGAGGGAATTGGGATTATTTAGCCTGCAGGAGAGGAGGCTCAGAGGCAACCTTATCCCACTCTACAACTTGCTGAAAGGAGGTTGTAGCCAGGTCCAGGTCAGCCTCTCCCCCGGACAACTAGTGACAGGACAAAAGGATTAATTTCTTCACAGAAAATGTGATTAGACAATCGAGGCTGCACAGGGAAGTGGTAGAGTCGCCATCCCTAGAGGTGTTTAAGACTGAACTTGGCACTCAGTGCCATGGTCTAGTTACCAAGGTGGTGTTTGATCAGAGTTTGGACTTGATGATCTCAGAGGCCTTTCCCAAATTAACTGATTTTGTGATTCTCTGGTTCTATGAATAGTAGTCTTTTTCTATTGACACTGGAATTCTTTTGCAAAACTTTAAAGTAGATACATGGAGATAGGCAGTAAGAACCTGACAAAATGTATTCCTTTTATAAGACCCACAATGTCTGAATCAATCTTTCTGAAAACCTCAGTACTGATTCAGAGTCATTCCAATTTTCATTGCATGTATTTAATAGGAAATATTATTTGGCCTATTAAAGACTCAAAAGTTAATAGTTTTCATCCTTTTTGTGTAATTCATTTTCTAATGTTCTTTAGATATCTTTTTCCAAAAGCAAGTTCTCGACAAAAAAAATCTGCCCTCTGAATTACCTGTATACATTACTGAAATAGTACCTGACCAGCAAAATTCAAGCAAACACCTGAGGAGGCCTATTCATCTATTAGTGAACATTTTCAGTCTAGGACTTTCAAATTTTTCAAAGACAGACAATTGCTGCTGGAGAAACAGGGTGATGTTATCAGCTGCACAAAAGAAGTGTACATGTGTGCGGGGGTGTGTGTATCTGTGTGTGTACTGAGTCTGCATTGCTCATAATTTGGATGTGCAGATTAACTTGGAAAATGAACAGGAATTTCAGGCACAGTTGAAACATGCAGACAATTATGGCACAACACACAGTGGGCCAAGTGTAGCTGTGCCCACCAGGGTCTGAGACTGATTTGAATATTTGGAACTTTCTGCATTAAAAAAAAATCTGCAAGGTTACTGAATATGTAGCAACTTGGACTATCTGGTGAATGAGGAGATGTTTTTAATTTTTCTGAAGGAAATAAACATTTCTTGCTGTTCTTCCTAAGAATTTCAGAAAGATAAAACCTTGAAATTGAACCACTACCGAAGTCAGACAGTAATTTACCTCATTTCAGATGTTAACACAGTTAGGTGATACATAGGTATATATACATATACAAAATGTATCTGTATATACATATACATTTTATTTTCAAGAAAATTGCTTTTACTCTTCAACTGAGCAAAGATACTTTTCCCTCCTCCCTGCCTTGTTCCTTTTTGCCTTCAGCAAGCATACAAAGCACTGAAAACTACAGAAGTACCAATTCCAGAATTTACACAAGGACATTTTTGAGATGTTTAACTCTGATTATGAGCCTAGGCAAGGCCTCACATGGGTCAGTGAATGCCCATGTCACTTTGGGATATCTTTAGTTTATGTACTGTTATAGAGGATCTTTAATGCATGGCTATGCAATTTCTTTTAAAATATTTGCATGACCTTCATGTTTGCTGGGCTTAATATTAGAATCCTTTACTGTTATTAAAAATCTTTCTTTGCCACTAAAAAATTAACCAGTGTTCTGCCCTTGTACTACAAGTTTTAGTTTGGTTTGTGGCTTTGTTTTTGGTCATGCTAGGTAAAAAATCGAACAAGAACATAACTATTTCACAATGTAAACTGCAGAAATCACTCTTACTGACATCACACAGCAGATTTTTTTTTAAGTTTGTAGTGCAGAGCTTGTAAGTACTATTAAAAAAAGCCTGTTCTGTTCCACTTGGAGCAAGAGACAGCTTTGAGAAAATAAAAACCTTCAGAAGTTTTCTGGCATGCTTGTCACCAGTCCTCTCTGCCTGTTGAGCTTAGTGGGTGCAAAACACAGACCCTATGTAACTAAAAAGGAGGAGATAGTTGGGGAATATTCTGTATATCTGCATATCTACGCTGGCAGTTTTGGTATAAAAACAGCTAAGGATTTTTTTAATCACAATTTATTTAAACCCCTCTCAAAATTTTGTTGTGTCTTTAATGTGTGAGAAAGGCAGTTTTTAAAGCTGTATATTTCTATGTCAGTATTCTAGCTATTCTGCATTTCTTCTTCCTTTGGGGATGTAATTTCTTCTTCCTTTGGGGATGTATTTTTTAGTTCCATTAGTGCTGAAATTTTAAGGAAAAAAAAATAGCAAACCACCAACTCAGCCTGGTTTTTGAACATTTGGTAGGGTATTTAGTACTCTACAACAAATGCAGATGAGCATCAAGAAAACAAAAACCTGTTCTGCCTGCCACAGCTAGAAAAAAGGAATAACCCCCTCACTATTTTTCTAGTCATCCTTTTTCAAGAAAATCACTTTTCAGTTACTCATTTCTTTTCCCCATGGTCAGGTTGGCTGCATCTCCAAACACTTGTAAGTACTGTATGTTCTGACATATCCTGAAGTCATGCATTAGCACCTTTTCATTCAGCAAAGGGTGAGAACAGATATCTTTTGGCAGCTGACAGCAGGGAGCAGGAAGAAAGGAGGAGAGTGAAGCTGTAGGACTAGGACACGGTGGTGGCCTAGTGGCTAGCATGGCTAATGTACCAGCTGTGAATAACCTCCTTTTTTTTTTTTTTCTTTTTTTTTTACATCACATCCACCTAACAGATGTCTCTCTGTCATTGTCATGTCCTCAAGCTATCCTAGTAAATGATTTGATTATAAGTGAGTCACTAAGGTGGCAATTGAACCTCTTCACAGCTCAAAATTGTTGATGTGTGCACAGATAGTGCAGTGTGTGGGTGTGTGCAAGAAAAAAGAGCAGGAGAGAAGGGGAATGAAGGGGGAAAGAGGGAGGGAGAGGGAGGAGGAAAAGAAATGTCAAGGTTACTTTGTTTTGCCTGGAGAACCAAAAGGGAGGGCAAATTAACTGCTGGCTCTGTTTGGTCTTTTGGATATCCGGCAACAAGTCAGTTCCATCCAGACTCCAGCAGATGTGTATGTCACTTTGAAAGATTGAAAAATGAAGAATGCAGTGATCTGTATTGTATATACATTTTGGTCTCTGGAAAGAATGTTAATAAATATACTGAGAGACTGCAAAGTTTGCCAGTATAAATAATATGGCATTTCAAAGCCTGTCAGTAAATGTAATTGAATTTTTCAATGTAAAAATATAGTTTAGTTATCAATTGGAATTAAGCTTGACATTAGTTGGGCATTAGGAGATATTAATTAGATACTGCTTACTTCTTCATGCTGAATTCTTTATATTAAATGAAATATCAGGAAAGAGGAATTTGCAAGGATGCAATTTAAAGATTGTTATTCTTCAAAACAAGCTGCCTGGTAATTTTTAGTGGGGAAATGAATACCTTTTTCAAAAACATTGTCACTGTACTGTCTGAAACATGCCCTTTCCAATATGAACAAAATATGGAAAACCTAATCCACTATAATACTTTGTAATGATAATAAACTAGCATGAACAAGTAGCCTAGGGAAAAAGATGGTACTAGTCACCTTTAAGTAGAAAGAGAATAGCAAGTAATTGTACATTTTTACAGTAGGCTGATGACAACATTTCCTGTAACTTTGAACTCAGCTTGGCTGTCACCATCCTGGCAAACATTCTGCGTATCAATCAGAGTGTGTATTTCCTGCATGACATTTGCAGCATAACGTATAAAATTTGCTTATGTGATCTTTACATTTATTCATCCTGTTTGTATGTAAATATATCAGTCTTCACATATATCTTAGGCTGCAGAGGCAGTATTAAACCCTTCCATAAGGCTGTACTGACTTCTGCCAGCTTGGCATGTGCAGATTGCTCCTCTTTAGTGAGTGGATTAGCCATTCCTACAGTTAATCACGGTGTTTTTCTGCAGAGGCTAAATGCAATCCTGGCACATAGCTTCACACAATTACTTATATTAAATCATATTTTTCTAGGCTCATATGACTAATTATTGAATGTCTTCGCTCTCATTTTGATAGCTGCTCCAATAATTTCCATAATCACCAAAGAATAACTTGGCACCCCTTTTGTTTTATGTTCACAGAAGTCTTTGGGGGCGGTATGATTTGTGCTTGCTCTCTGGCACTGCATGCAGCAGCCATGCATGTTGGTCAGTCCCTCTCCTCCTGGATGATAGTTGTTCCTCTTATGCAATTAACTCACTACAACAGAGATTTGATGTCTGCCAACTTTCTTAAAGTACTGATTTTTTTAAAGTACTTTCTTATTTTTTTTAATACTTTCTTTTTTTAAAAAATACTGTTTTCTTAAAGTACTTCCTTAAAGTACTGCTGTTCACTTGCCCTTCTCAGCAGAAAGGGATTTTTTTTCTTAGTTCTTGAAATCTTTTTTCCTCTGAGGTTTTTTCCCCTTTTTTAGATAAGCATTCAAGGTGCCTTCAAGAAGTACATAAATACAATACTCTGAATTATTAAACATAAAAGAATATGTCTCTGCTTAAGTAGAGAGGGAATGAATTATGTTTGAAGGTAGAGAGTTAAAGATAGTATTAAAAATAGATCCTGTAGAATCCACTTATATCTTTGCTTAAGGGTAGAAAATACCTATCAGAGATATCCAAGTGCTGGCATAAATACATCTGTCTGTGCACAATGTATACATCACACATATATTTGTCCACCTAAAATATTTGTACAATCTGAAGAGGGCTCTAAGGATAATGTTTCATACAGCTACCCAGATCACCACAACACCACGGTTCTGCAAAAGTCTCAGGCTGACCATTCTTCCTTCCCATTGTGATAGCCACCTCTTTTCTGCCTGAAAATAACAGTAAAGTGACCTCCTTTGAAAACTGAAGGCTGTATTTTAGACCATCTCTAGGCCATCTGAAGGGGAATCTAGGTCCCTATTTTCACTGGCACAAATTTCTGTGAAAATGGTGCCCTTTACCTTCTTCATGCCTGCTATTTTTTTGTCTACAGGTGTTCATGTAACAAACATCATCTGTCTGCACAACCTTTGGCAAACTGAATGTATCTCAATTTAAAGAAGCTATAGCTAAAACTTCATCTGTTGCTTTAGTATGGCAGTAAATGTGCTCAGGCTGCTAACCTGACCAAAATTCCCTGATGCAGAAAGTGGAATAGGTGTTTAGAGGGATTTTAGGCTGGTGCAGGCCAATAGAGATTAAAACGTGTGGTAAATTAGAGAAAACAGGTATCTTTTGGCTGATCTTATTCAAACAATTATGAGTAATGTGGCAGTTCACAGTTGCCCTAATGTATGCACTGAAGTGTCAAGCACTGAGATTAATACAGAGGCATTCTTATACCAGTCTGCACATCTTAACTTCTGGTTTTTATCAGTATGCAATATCAACAAAATGCAAAGAGTTCTTATCCAAACTGCTTATTATAAAATTGAATATGAAAGAAAAATATATTTCTTTCTCCAAGATCTTATCTCTTTAGAGAATTTAAAACACTGTAATAAAAACAATTGTGTCCTCATTATCTATTATTGCACTGTTTAATTTATGATTTGAATTCCTGACAGATTTTATCTGACTAACCTGACTACTCTTGTATTTGTTACATGCAGTCCTAACAGCAGACAGCTGTTACAGTACCATCTACAGAATAATAAGTATGCCCTATCTGTACACCACGCCATTTAGCTATGTAATATGGGGAAAACCCCAGACACATGATTTTTTAGGTGTAATTAATTCTGGTAGGCTGCCTTAATCCTAGATCTATTAATTTAAAGATTCCATTTTGTTTCATTCACTTGCATCCTTGAAGATCCAAGTTGTGCAAGACGAGGTATTTTTAATTTCTTTGGATCCAGGGTTTTTACTTATGCCTTGCAGAATTAAAGGGAGAGGTACATTGAAGTAAGTTTTGGTGAAGTGTGTTGGCATACAAGGAGTGGATGGGGGTGGAGTTATGAAGAGCATAGTGTGACAGTCCTCTTATGCATTTTTAGGGCAGGTCATCAAGGAGTATTTATGGAAATTAAAACTCAAATTTTGATTAGATGTCTATGCAGTTTTTGGATAGCATCTGTCACTTTCATTGATGAATGTGTGTAAATACACAAATCTACATGTCCACATTAAGAAGTGGGCCCTTTGCACTGAGAGAGCATTTCTTGTTTTGTCCCTACTTGGCACTCCCTCACTGATGTTTGAAATCTTATTTAATTGTATTTTGGTAGATAGTTCTCTGTGATTCCCAAAACTTGTTCAGTGAGCAGATGAATATTGTTATGAACATTTAAAAGATAATGAAGGCTTAGAAGAGTCAGGTGAGCCCTCCGGTGTTCTCCAGAATGTGTGAAATTCATTGGAGTACATGATTCCTCAGCTATTCCACAGGTGCTCATGCAGATCAGTTATAGCAGATAATGTGTTGCTACATCACATTTGTCTTGTAGCAGTCCTTTATTTCTCCACAGCTGCTTGTTAAATTTATTTGCATCCCTACACATTTAGCTCATTGTAAAGCTGACTGCATTGTGCTGGTGAAATCAGTCTTGACAAGGGCAATAATCCATATCCCTTAATACCTCTTAGCCTAATAATATACCACATATATAATTATTTTGTAATCTTAGGTGTATGCTACAACAACATCCAAAACTAATTATGGTAGCATCTGTGTATCAGATCTTGGGGTAGTTCATTTTCAAATGCAACATAACTTCCTTTTTATTTACATTTGAAGAACATTTGCCTGGAAAACTGATTAAACAGTGATTAAAGCTATATTCTGCTGCTATTGTATTTGAATACAATATTTTTGATGGTAAAATATAAATTAAAAACAATTGGTTCATCCATCTTGTTTTTAAAGCAGTTAAAATGAATGACCTCCCTTTTGAGAAAACAAGCAACATAATGTTTCTCTATTTGAGAAAATATTTAATGAACTCACTGATTAAAATGTTATTGTTTTAGAGCCCATTGCTATGTGTTCTAAATTAACTGAGAAAACTTTGCTTGGAAACCCTTCCCTCCCTTCTCTCCCTTCTGTCCTAAGCTACAAAAATAATTGACCCTAATAACATGTGTCTGAGCAAAGATCTTCACTGGTCAGAAATGCTACCTGCAGAGTCAAGTGTATGAACTCACAAGTAGAGGAGTAGTTATTAATAATCTTCTCTCTCTAATAATTTTTCTCAAGTTAGTTCAAAGTCAGTGAACTTCCCAAAGATCAAACACACTTTTTCCTTAAACATCTCTTATTGTAAATATTCTAGCTGGTATTTATTTTCCTTTCCTTTCTTTCCTGAAACATACACATTTACTAGGCAAATAATGTTTGGATTTTGCTGGTTGAAGGACAACTTCTTGTCTGTAAAGTAAGATTATTTTAAATAATAATGTGTAATCCTTTGGTACTAGAAACTGGGAGAAATTCAATTACATAAAAATAAGAAAATAAATCCCCAACCCAAGAATTTATAAAAGCTCAAGAACCTGAGCATAACAGGCCAATCTAATTTGCCCTTTAGATGAACTTTAAAACTTGTAATGTTTATGTGGTTTGGTAATATGACTTAATGTGTTAGATTTATGCTTCATTATTATTCACAGATCACAAAAAATATATATGTTCTCCCTGTGCATACCAATTACTGCTATCATATTTCTTTTTTGATGGCTTTAATATTCTTATTCTATAGAAAAGTGAAGCTGTGATTATCACTTTTCAAATCACAGGTTAAAAATTTGCGGAAGTATCAAAGACCCATTTCAGGCCCAATTATGTGATGTAACAGATTGGCTAAGTTATCTACATTTGAGGTAACTTCTCCACTCAGCACAGCTTGAGCCCGTCCTGCTGAAGGTTTCAAGAGGAGCTGATGGTTATGCTGGGCTGAGAGAAGCATCCACTAGGAGACACATATGAAGCTGTGGAAAAGGCCTTCAGTGAAGAAGGCCCAAGGTGTCACTAAACCAGCTGACTCAAATGATGATGAAGGTTGAGGGAGGAAACTATCGGTGTCAAGCGTGGCCAAATCCAAACTGAGAATGCCATTGTGCTCGGCATTTAACTGGCAAAATATCACAACATAATTCTGATTACACTTTCTAGATTTCCCCTTTACAACATTCTTTTCTTGCCACCAGTGCAAGGAGAATAAAATGCCTATGATTCTAAACATTTCTGTTTAGCAGCCTTCATTTCTGTGTTTCAAAAGTTGAATCTCTTCAAGTTTGGGGGTTTGATAATGTCATTTAATATCAGTTTCTACTGGAGTCTGGCAAAGTGACCAATTCAAAGTCAGGTTTTGTAATACAAGTTTCATACTTCTTGAAGAAAAAAAAAAGGGAAAAAAAAAAAAAGGAAAGAGTAGGGTAATAATTTTAAAAAATGTAAGACAATGGGGATAAAACACCTGGAGAGAGATATACCTGCCTCTACATTCAAGTTATACTCTTAATAAATTCTGTGAAATAAAATCTGAAGTACTTAAGTCATCCTTGAAAACTGGACAAGATTCTCATAAACCTAAGATTTCTTACAAAAGTTTTCAGTATTGTTTTCAAAGAACTGAATTTCAATTTGAGTTGGATGATTTACATCAGAGTAGCTTGACTTATGAAAAGAAACAACCTTCTCCTTGAATTGGAGCCTGGCTTACATTTTGTAAACAGATATCAACCTTGTGGTGACTTTGACCACTGTGACTTTTCAGAACAAAGAGACCCATGTTTGTCTTTCTTAGGGTTTCTCAAAAGGCAGTCACCTGTCTTGATTCATTTTCTTTGAGTTGGACCACAAGAAAGTAAATGATCAACTGGAAGAATTGGAGGCAAAATGTGATTGTGAGAGGACAGTCATTATGAAAAGACAGTCTCACAATATATAAATATAAGGCATGTAAAAGAATGTGACTTTGAAAATAAGAAAAAATTTACCATTTTCCTGACATCTTTTACATCTAATAACGCAGAAACTGAAATATATGCATGTGTTGGAGATGCAGACTCATAACAAAACGAGAAAAGAAGCCTACAAAATATGATTTCAGGGAGAATAAAAGCCATTTCTTCAAATGTTTCTCAATTCCTTTTTTTAGATTACCTTATACTATGTATAATAAACTGTTTCTTTTTCTTTTATGTTCATCACAGACATCATTCCTGTAAAGTATTGTGTATGTAAAATGTTAGGAATATGGCAGTTTTAAATTTATAATTTTATTATTATAAGACAATATTATACTAAAATTATTATACTGTTATTATTTTGCTACTTGTCTATATAATAACCTATGTTTTTTGCATACCATTGCATGATATGAATATCTGTTTATGAGGAAATAAATATAATTTAATTTTTCACATGATAATATTCTGGTCTTCCACTCACTTTACTTTTCATTTAAAATTTCAGTCCAATGAATGTGTCTTCTGGTAAAAAGCATAGATTTTAGTGGAATGATAGTGTTCACTGTTTAAGCTTCAAATCCATGTGTGTTGTGTAAAAAGTAAATCCATTATCACAATAAATATTTGTCTATAGTCTATATATAGACAACTTTTCTAATTGTTTAGACAGTTACAGTTGATTAGTAGTTTATCTAATGTTTGTGCAAGAAAATCTTATAGAAGAACTGAGTTTTTCACTCATATAAGATTAAAATGCAGCACATATTTTAAATACTACCAAGAATATTTCTTGCTGCAATAATTTTTATTGGATTATGAACATATGACAGAATACTTTCAGAAGAATGGCACAAAATGGGATTTACCTGAGCTGACAAGAACAAAAGGGTTTAATGAAGTCTAGAAAATGCACTAAAGGTCACATAAGAAGAACATTGCCTCAATATTGAAAGTCATTTGCAATTAGAAGCAGAAGTAATTGGATTCTTGTGATACCTCCTTCTTTCCTTTCTATCTGACACACATGGACATTACCTATGACCCTGGATTAAATATTAATAAAATGCAGATTTAAAATATTAAAACTTTACATTCATGTTAATAAGTACTGTCAATCTGTTGAGACTCAACATATGGCTAATTTAAGAGTTAAGATCAGATGTTCATATTTCTCAAAATTACAGATGTCCTTTTTTTTTTTTTTTTTTTTAACCTTCTGTGTTTCGCTCTGCAATTAAGAAAAAATAAGTCAGTATTTTTCTGAGGCATCTGGGAAAAGGAATCATATTTTCAGTGTGATCTGAGATCAATAATGCTAATAATGACTATAGACAGGTAAAATTTTCTCATTAGGATAAATTCCAGCCTGTGAGGCAAGAAAGTGCTATTAATTAAGGGAAACAAGGACTGTGATATTGGCAAATCCTATTAATGTCTATACATGTATCATTCAAATGAAAGTAAAACAGAACCAGTGGAGTATATTTTCAAAGATTTGTGAGGATTTTATGGTTTTTTTGTGTTTGGATTTGTTTGGTGTTTTTAAAAATCTTGCTAAGGAGTAATATTTATATGTCTATTAACATATATTTCAGCTTGAGAGTGCAGATACGTCTGAATAGTAATGGATATTTTGAGTGATAAAAAATGTGTATTTCTGTAATTTCAGACTCTTTCCTCTTTCCTCTTCTTTTCAGAATTTCAGGTTCTTCATCACTAAGAAACTTTTCAGGGTTATAGGATGTTTTTAATAGTGCTATTTGAACTTGGAACATTAACATTAAAGATTTAATATAAATAGTGACTTACATTCTTACAAATGGGAAATAACTAACAAGAAGGACAATCATGCTTTTATCATGCTTCCAAATCAAGCTTGTGGAAATTATAGAAAATTTTAGGTTTTTTTTAAGTATAAAAAAAGATGTTGTGAAAATTTGGTCTGGTTTCCGCTTTTTTCTTCCATCTAAAAACGTAAATCCAGCTTTACAAAACCACCTCTGTTTCTCTTCTTTAATTTCCCACCTTGTTTCTCATGGGATCTGAACTGCCTGGGTTATGACTGGTTCTAAGCCTCTCTGTTGTCTCTGAACTCTGGACCATCTGCTAACCTAGAGATAGAGAGGGATTGTGTGGGAAGGAACGCAGTAGACCTACACACAAAACACATAGCTATCTAGCAGGGTTGAGGAGAGATAGTAAGCTTTGATCTCCACAGCTCTTATCCTCACTTCTCAAATGGGAAAAATGAGAAAAAAGGAAGCCAGTGTTCATTAAAAAATATTGTTTCAGTTTTAAGCTTTCAAAAGGAACTCATTCTAGGGTGAAAGAATGACACCTAATTCTTTTTCTAACATTGAAAAATTTTACGTAAATGTCTTTATTCCAGATTCAGTCTGAAATATTTCAATAGCTGCTTTTTAAAATTTTCTACTTAAAATTTGCAAGAGACTTTTAAAGATGACCGATGTCCATGACTTCATCAACAATTAAAATTTTATAAGTTTCTTTTAAAAGTGTTTCTAAGTGTTTTTATAAGACTATTTTTGACTTTTGCAAAGAACTGTAAAAAATTTCTTATCAGTTCCCTCTGTGCTGTTTACTTAGTATCAGGCACTAGAAATAGAGTTAATCTTCTTTCTTCTGGCCTTTAATGCCCAGCTTTCTCTGTACCAATTCTATTAAAAGCATTTAAATCAACAGTATAATACATTTTTGACAAGGGAGTTTAAGTATAAACAAAATTAAAGGAACACTAGTTAAAAAGCATAATCTGAAGTATTCTGATATACAGGCTTGAGTTTCTTCAAAAACATTGTGTATGCAGCACAATGTCCTGCCAGCAATCAGTGTTGCCAGCTTTCAAGTGATAGCATATAGGTGAAACTGATGTGAATCGATCCTTTGACTACTGGCTGCCAGTGGTCTTTCTTTTTATGTTTCTATGGCAATTGCAGTTAGTTCAGCAAAAAAAGTTAAGTGAATTCACTGCAACAGCCATGTCCAACTATTCTAACCTCGGGGACTGAAATAGTTACTCAAAATAGCCAGAGACACATACCTAATATTTTGGGAAGAGGTTGTTGGCCCTGAGTTAAGACCAAAGTGGAGAATTTCTGTGATGAGGGAAGGTAGGCATGAGGAGAGCTCAAGAATTCAGTTTTATATTTAACATGCACAGTGGTAAACAATCAGAAGCAACCACAGTGTGAATTATTTTCCTTGCTTTCACTGCGAAAAGAACACATAGCCCATGAAATTTCAATTCATTTTTCTATAAATGTAGAACACATGGCATCTTCTTCATCAGATTTTTCTTTGACCTGCATAAGTCAGGAGAGAAGGTAATTGTCTTTCTGAACTTTGCCAGATCTCGAGGCTCCCAGACCTGAACCCCCAAATTACACTCTCCACTTTACAGAACTAGATTGCATGAAGCAAGGATCTTCTTGTTTCCTTTCTTTTCAGTTTGAACTGTCTAACATTATAGTAAAACATTGCTACATCTACTGCCTGGTTCTTCTTTATCAAAGCCCTGTATATCTAAGGTCACTGCTATGTTGACACACAGGAAAGATTTGAAGACCGCGCCTTCGGTTTACCTGCAGATTCAGAGAGGGTTGGAGGAATAAGGAGGGGAGTGAAGAGCTTCAGGTGGTTCTTCCTTTTATGTTCCCTGCACTGATAGGAAAATTTGTCTGTATTCCCTTCTAAGGAAATATTGGGGGAAATTTTCCCAAGCAGGACACATGTTGGGAATTTTTGATGATAAGCCAGTACATGCTCGATGTGTAAGAGATCTACGCTTCCTTTCTGCTATATCAAAAATATTGCACTAGTTTGAACCTATCTCCTGAAAAAAAACTTAATAAGCTTAGGGAGTTTATTAGACAATGACATGTACTAGTTTATCTGAAGGAAATCAGGAAGATACTGAATTAATCTGAGGGAAATTCAGAAATTCTTCAACAAATAGAGAGCAAATATTAGTCTCTGTTCTTTCTTTAATTCCTGAATGAATCTCTCCCTCTTTTAAAGACAAAAATGTATATATATAACCTTTTTTATTGTTATTCTTACACATAATCACAGTAAATGCAATCATTAGAACTACAAGTAAATAAACTTACTGATAACTATTTTATGTACATTTAAAATTGATATTGTAATTCAAACATTTAAATCTAATTTCTATTCCAGCTAATCAAGAGCAGCAATTAAACACTAGGTTCCTTAAATCATATTCTATCACAGCCTTCATGTTTCCCATCACACTACATATGGTCCAATTGTTTACAGATGACAAAAAAAAAATCCCTGCTCAGATGTTAAATCAAGATGTTTTCTTCACTTTCAAATGGTAGGCTGGCAGCCAACTTTTACAATGAGCTATTCAGAGTTAAAAATGAATAAATAAATAAATAAAAATAGAACCGATCAACACCAAAAGGAATAGAAAAGAAAGGAAAATAAGAGGTTTGGACATTAGGCCGCTCAATAGCAGGCCCTGCCAAATGAAGCAGTTTTTAAAGTGTGTATTCAACCCCGTGTCAGAAAAATTTCTTGGAAAGTTTATCTTTTTTCTCCACATTAGATGCAGGGCTAGAAAAATCAAGAGGGAAATGTTTCATAGTCATAAATAGGTAACGTGACTTCAAAGCATAGGCAGAGTTTTCCCGTTGGTACTCTGGCAGCCTGAATTTCATAGTCTTAAATAGCAGAAGATTAAAGCATATCAGGGCTTGACTCTACCATAATGCCACTGCAAATTTAGAGTAATTCCTTTGTTTGCTTGTCTGAAACAAGTACAAGTACAGAAAAGAAACAGGGTCAAATACTGAACTTTTACAGTGCAATTATTACTGGCACTTTTATGAGATTCCGTTTTGGAAAAAAAAAGTGGGGTCACAAGTTCTCAGGCCATGAAGGACAGAAGCACACACTGAAACCTTTAACCTCCAAACCTATCATAAGACAATGTGTCTTGAGTATGCAGTATCCACCTTTTTTCAATATATTCCCACAAGGGAGGGAAAAATAAAGAATGAATTGGGGCCCCAAAGACAGGAACATGGTATGTTCAAAACTCATCTGCATTTTTACTGTTTTGTATCACAAGGACAGCAGGATTAACATGCTCTGCCTTGTTTTGATTCCAGCTTTTAGCTTCCCCAGATGTTTGAAGTTGTGTGATGCAAATTTTTAAGCTATTTGTTTCTGATTGTCTGGAAGAAGTTGTCATGTATAAATTTAAAGCTAAAACTGAATAAAAAGTATAATTGGAACAGAGGGGTTTGAATGTGCCAAAGGGCTCTGCTGAGGCAGTGGAAATACCCTGCCCCATGAGCTTCTGAAACTGATTTCTCCATGTGACCTAAAATGTACTTTCAAAATAATAAATGAAAATAATGAGATAGATAAATATGTTACACTTTTTAGTTTGTTTAGTGGTGAAAGATAACCCTTTATCTACCGACTTGGAACACAGCAAAACTGGCTTTTTCTAGATTTTCCCTTCCAAAAACCTTTCTTCTGAGGGACACAAAAAAGAAAAAAAAACAAAAACAAAAAGAAAACAACAGCAACAATAACAAAACCCCCCCCACCTAAATTAACTACACAAAAAACTACCTTTCTACCCCATCTTTGCTGTGCTAGTCTGCTATCTAAGCCTTGAGTCACGCTGCACCTATTTCTCAGTGTTGTTGTCACTCAGAAATGTATAATTCCCATTCATAGGCATACTATGACTGCCCAATAATTGCTTATTTGTGTGACTGTTGCCATGATCCTGAGCACCTCATAGGTCAGTTTCTTAAGGCAACAGTAGGAGTTTCTTTCCACTTGCTGCCCCACTTTCTGGGGACAGTCACTGATAGGTAGGAAAGTTCCAGAAGGATAATGAATTTTGAATGAATTAATGAATTCTAGCAAGCTGTTGTAGTGACAGGTTTAAATTTATGTTCTTGAGTGTACCTTGATGCTGCAAAATACTGATGACTCATATATCCTGATACACACAAAGTTAAACTGGATACTAATACTCAAAAAATAGCTAGAAGTGTCTATTTAATTTCACTTGAAGTTTTCAGTTGCCATTTGAGGGAAGTCAGAAGAAGAATGTGAAATTAGCAGTATCAACTACTTTATTGTAGACTAATTTTTTGATAAATGAAAAAAGATATTAATTACAGCCGAGTTACCTTGCTTTGATTTGTATGGACATATCATAGACATAAAATGCATTTTAAAATGATACACACATTGGTTTCAGGGCAATATTTGCAAATTACTTAGGTATTTTCTGGCTTTAGGAACAGAAATAGTGGTAATATTTCAGAAGATGGTTGCTGTTTAAATCTTAACAATTAGGCAATTTAACAGAAAGACAGCCTTTAAATATCAAGAAAATAAACAAGCTACATAATAGAAGTTTTAATGTTGCTTGAAAGAATAAAAGGAACTATTTATACTATTATACACTATATACATTAATTATACTATTTCATACAAGTCTCAAATAAGCCATAGCATTTTAATGAAGGCATGGCAAAATAAAAAACCACTTTCTTCTTTTTTTACTAAAAATATTTAATGTCTAGACTTGGAGAACATAGAGGAAACTTGAATGGTAAGACTTAATTGTAGTCCACAAGTATGGCCATTCACAGTCCTAAATCAGTGCTGCCGTAACAATGTGGTAAGACTGCTAATGAACAAATTCAAGATATTTGAACTATGATACACTGCTTATCTACGTCTAGATCAGCAGATGAGGCTTTCATTTGCATTCTTGATATGTAAAGATTGACATTAAATCTATGTCATAGTCAGTGACAAATGTAAGCTGAATGAGAATTTAGATTCCTAGGTACTCTCTTTATCTCTGTCCCTCACACATGGTGTGTCCTTGAAGTACGACAATGGCTTTGACTTTCAGATTATCTTCCCTTTGGTGACATGCACTTACTTAAAGAAGTGAATACTTATTTGCTTATTTTCCAACAGAAAGTCCTAAGTTGTTTTGTTTGATGTGTATTGAATCCAATTAAAAGTTTGTGAAATATTTTTGCCTTACTTAATGAAATTTATAAATATTAAAGGAGAGCCGAAGTATTACCAAAGTATCTCTAGTAGCCTGTAGATATAATACAATAGCAAATACAATACAAATAAACTGTAATCCATGGGGAAAAAAAATGTGTTTTATCACTGGTTTCTGTTTGAACAAACATTGTTGTTATCCATCTGGGTCTGCAAGTGCATACATGTAAGGACAGGTTTATACAGGTGTTTTCCAAGAATGGTTGAATAGGCTATGGCTCTTTATGGATGAGTTTATGATATTTTTTTTGTCAGGATGGAGAGGGAAGAGGGGAAAGACATAGCAATCATAAAAGCAGCTTTTTGTATATCAAGTGTTCCCTCCCTCCTGTACTAACCACAATTCTTTCTGGCTGCTCAAGATTTTGAGGTGGAAAGCCATATTCTGATTTCATTTTATGATGATACATGATACATTTCTCTAAGACGATGCAATCATAAACAAAAAAAGATAAAATAAATGCAAAGGGGCTTGTGGGATAGGAACTGAAAGGAACCTTCTGTACCTAAGAGATTCAAAGGACAGAAATGAAGAACAAAATCCTGAACATTGTTAAAACATTTTGATAACAGAGTTTTTTAACATTCTGTACACCTAGAAGTCCAGCTTGGCTTATTGCATTAAACTATTATGTTTCTCTTCTGAAGTTTTGGGGGTTTTTGAAAGGAAACTAAACATGAACTTAAAAGATAAGTTGCTGTGTATGTTCAGGCATAATTGCATTGACAGAGTTTAGGTTTGTGGGCCCTCCAAAAAGAGTGCTTGGCACATAAAACTTTGAAAACCAGGAGATTAATTAATCCTCAGTTGTTATTTGTAGGGCAAGTCTACGTAAGCTACAGGACTGAAAAGGATTATAAAGCACAAAATTAGGGCTTAGGCCATTAAATTTTGAAAACCAGAAGATTAATTCTTCTTTAGATGTTATTTGTAAGGCACTTCAACATGAGATAAAGGATTGAGAAAAGAGTTATATGACAATAAATCTGCAAAGAAAAATATAACATAATTTATATAATGTATATAATATTACATATAGTAAAAATTAAAATCATACTTACATTCCAGTTTTTCCTTCTCTTTTACACAAAATATGAACACAGTGTTATCATTCGTGGAGAAACCATGTTTGATTTTTGAAAAGGAGTGCTTAAACCTGTTTATCCACCCTCTTCAGTTTGTAACACACTTAATGGTATGAAAAAATTCATTATGTTGACAAAAAAAAAAAAAAGCAAAATGAATGGGACAGAAAGGGGTATCTGGATTTTTATGAATGAACTATTAATTAGCAAAATTAAGCTAAATGAAATGCATAAAGAAAAAAAAAACAAGGACTGAATCTCAGTCTTTACTTCTTAGTAGCAAGAGGTACCATAACATGAGAAAATAGTATAGTCAAACCTTATGAAAATGCAGCTGAAAAGGAAGTAGGTAACTGTGGACAGACGGAGCCAAACTATTTGACCTGCATAGAAAACATGTACGCTTCCTTTTTTTTTTTTTAATAATTTCGTAAAGTTTTGAACTTCCTCTGTTTCTCTCTATGTTTAAGAAATACTAGATAAAACTAGCAGGTGGAATGTCAAATATTCTGCAATAACCTCATTCCTAGAGGAACCTAGGACACTGGACACTGGCTCAACCAAAAATCAGATCCAACAAAGAGACTTCAAATGCTCTTTGGACTAATCAAAAATGACATAAAAGACAGATCTGAAGCGAGACCTCTCCTTCACAAGATAAGATCTAAGGTCTCAAGGAATATTTATTCCCAGTCTTTAGACACCTATGGAATACCATAAGGTGTCTAAAATAAATATCTGCTATTTCCAGTTTTCCATCTCTCATACCACTTGCATATTTGCATTGAAAATCAGTATTCAAGTAGTTTCTAAATCACTACAATTTTTTGTCCAGATTTAAGCTCTTACAGGAAGAATTCTCAAGTCATGCCACTGTGTCCTGGACTAGTGCCTGTGCTGGCACCCCTCAAGGAATGTGTGGGAGGCAATGGAAGAGAGAGGAGCAGGGAGCAGAGATCTGGCACAGCCTAAAACTGGGTACTGTCACCCAGTATCTGGGGTGTCAGGTCATAGTGGAAAGGCAGAATCTGAGTTGTCTCTGTGGACTGGTAAGTGACATCTAAGGAATAATTGTTCTCTAAGAAACTGTATAGTATAAATGAGCCAATTTAGTTTTAAGATATGCATGCTACTTTTATCACTGTTTTTTATTGCCTTTACTAAAGGAATATGGTACTGGAAGTTTAAAAAGAAGAAATTTTTGTAGGTCACCTATTTCATCTTTCTGGCAATTGTGAATTGTTCCCTGCAGTACATTTTCAACTTCTTTGTCATTTTCCAAATTAAAAACAGAAGTAATGTGTGTAAAAATACTAAATTAACATTTATTTGACAATAAAGTAAATTACATTTATATGTGAACTTCTCAATTAGTCCTGCAAAGCTTCCTTGGGACCACTATGCTGTTAAATCAGTAATGTATTTTTATGTTGCACTAAACATAGATACAATCTTTGTATTAAAGAAACAGCACTTTAATTTTGCTTTTAAGTTTTTTAAGTTCAGAAATTGTGGAAATTTTTATGTATATAAAAGGGGACAGTGTGATAGCACTAGAAAGTGCTTTTGTTTATAAACAAAGTGAGAGTACACATAGAAGCAACTGAATATTTCTTCTATTCCCTGACAATGTGCAGGTACAATTTTCCTGGTAAATTCTTTGTAAATACAGTAACATTATCCTTTTTGACAAGAGAATTTCACTTGAATTTCATGACTTCTGCATCCAATTAGGTTATTGTATGGCAAATAGACATGAGATTTTTGGTTAAATCAAACACAGCCTTTTTGGTTAAACAGAGCCTTTTTGGTTTTGTCTTTAATGCTATAAAATCCACTCGTAGAAAAAAAATAGTAAAGTCCAAATCTATGCTCCAGTTGAGCAGTAAGATTAATTAGCTGAGATGACCTTTGAACAGTCTTGATCTTCTCTGGCTATTGTCAAGGAAGACAAAGTTAAAAACTCTGAAGAGTTTATTTCCACCAAGATTCTTGCTGAGATAACGCTCTTGTATAAATGACAGGATTATGAAAAATAACCCAAAAGTAAAAAAAACCCAGCCTTTTATTAGACTCCAGAATGGCCTCTTGTCAATAACCACATGTAGATTTTTTTGACACCTGTAGGAATACCTGGGTTGTGATTTCTTACTAACATACCCAGCTAGAATGCTCCTCTTGAATGGCAATAGTAAGGTGTTCATATGTGTACCAAGAGGTGGCATGTGTGTAATAAAATTTCTAAACTTGATTCTAAACTTCCAAACTTGAACTGGTTGCTGCAGTTTCTCTTTATGCAGACATAAGCTGCAGGATATATTTGTCAATAATCACATCAATTCTAGCAGCAATTTGTCTGAAGGTGTCAGTGTTCCTGTATGTATACAAAAAGAGTCAACAGATTTATTTACAAAAAAATTGTGTACTACAAATATCAAAAGTTAACTGATGGATGCCCTGGTAGATTGTCTGGTGTATCTTATATAACAGTAACATAACCCACCCTACCAAGAACTACAGAATTTGTAGATCAGATTTTAAATTTTGGATGCTTTTGTAGAGAATCAGTTAACTGAGTAGAAGAAAAAGTTATTTACCATACTGTAACAAATAACAAGACATCAATATGTGCTAAAAATATAAATGAAACAATATTTTCCCTCTGTTTAAATTTTTATCAGCAAGTCTCCCAACTTTATCATTTTTTTGTTGCGGACCAGAAATATAATTATTCCATGAACATTACCATGAGTCCTACTAATTCTGAATCTTTGTAGATGTCTGGGTACTTTTAAGATCTCACAAGAAGATTTTAAATACTATTAAAAATTTCTAGTTTGAAAAGTTTTAAATACTAGACAAGAAAAAACATTTTAGGTATATGCTCTGAAGCATGTGAGGTTCATCAATAACTATTGTTTCCCAGTTCAAGTGGAGAAACAGTCAGACTTCGTTCTAAATAGAACCAGTTGATATTTTATTCCTATTGCATTTTTAAGTTTGCTAAAATTCAACCTGATAATATCGCCCCAAAATCTGATCATGAACATGAATTCACAAAAGTGGTGGAACAGAGCTGTTAGACGTGACTGTTGGATTCTCAGTGCAAGATTTTACAACACTCTCTTTCCAAAGTGTCTTGTGAAATAATCTCTTGCTCCTACTCAAGTAATAGAAAAAATTAAAGAAGCAATGTGTGTGGGCACACTGGAAAATTAGCTAAAATTTTGCTTTTGCTTTTTCTTTTTAATTAATCCTCATTCCCAACTCGTTTTTACTACATACTAGTGACTGATAGAGCAGTAAAACAGGCCAAAACGTACACCAAAAATTGAACATTTGTATGATGATCTTGCAGGTTCAGTAGATCAAATGGCACAAAGCTCTCACAATGAAAACAAAAATCTAGATTTTGTAATATCTAGGTCTGTCAGCCTACTGTATCCTTGGGCTATTATTCCTCCTTTCATCCTTTAACGCAAAGAGTTGCCTTGGAGAAACTAGAGCCCTGGAGAAGACAGGGAAAGTGTAAGTTCTATAACTATTCTTGAAAGTCCCTACAAAAACATCAGCAAAATTATCTATTTGCATAATCTGAGTTGTAAATCTTACAAGACATAAAGCTGAAATAATTTATAGCTTTGTTTATCTAATTTTTCCCTTCTTCTTAAGCTTATGATCTGCTGCAGAGATGCACAGTCCTTCAGGAATTTAATTTTTGATGCTGAATCATTAAGTTACATCATTGTGCAGTGAAATTATGTGGCTGCTTTTATCTGGGTAATAAAAATCCTCTCCTGTTTATACACTTATTTGAATTCCAAAAACTAGCAGGGTGTAAGTAACCATGCATTCATCAGTGGGATGTAAAACAAAGTTGAAGAGGAACTACTTTAAGTATTTGTAGGACATTCCACTTAAACACTCAAAGGAACTTTGTATCAGCTTTTCAAGGATTATTAGAATATTGCTATGCTCTAATTTTTAACATTTTGCTGTTGTGACAAAAAGGACAGGTATTTAAAACAATTGAATCAGTATGGTCTTTTAATGTAAAATGATATTTCCCTTCATTAGCACCTAAACCTGGAGGCAGGTAAACAAGAAACTATTCTGGGCATAAGCATATAAATCCACAAATTTTCTACTTCAGAACATAGTTCTCAGATATTTTGACACTTGGTGCACACAAAAGAAAAATATTCCATGTAAAAGCATTCTCATTATGTCATTCAAAGTGTCCTTGAAAAGAATATTATATTCTCCATCTATCTTTTACTCTGCCCAATTCTACCTCCGACAGGGTTAGTAGTTTCCATAGGTGATACTTGTATCTGAAATATACCTATAATGAAAATAACAATTAGCAAGCTTAAAAATGGGCACACTAGATGAGCTTTGCACTGTTTCTGTCTGCTCAGTTTGCACAGTAAGAAAAGGCAGCTCTCAAGGACCATTTGCAATTTCAATACTGCAGGATGGTGTACTAGCAAAATGTTTAACAGGCATCTTGAGGTTGCCCTCTCCACACAGTAACACTCCTTAAATAAATTAGGTGAGTATGACAATGCTACTCATATTCAATTATGACTCCTTATAATTAACAATTTATTCCAGGAAAATTGTTGAGTACATTCCATGAAAAAGACAGATAAGATTCTGTAAACCTACAGCAGGTTTATGGGATTGTTGTATTAGTTACTGCATAATGATAATTTACTGTAAGATAATTGCCCCTGCATAAAAAAGATCTGCTCCATTTCAAAGTTTTGCTACATTTTCTATCGTTATTTTAAATTAAATTAGTCTGCCCAAATCTTAGCATCCAAAACATTGTAATTCTTCTAGAATTTTTTAGTAAGTATTCTATAATTACCCCTGCAAGGATCAGAATTTAGAAGCTCTTGGAGGAGAGGAGAATTAGAAAGAAGTGTGAAAGATTTTTTTTAAAGCAAATAAATGAAGATTATTCCTTTGAGGCATTAAATCTAATCTTAGATCTCTGAGAGTTGTCTCACTCTCATAAATTTATCTTATAAAACAGACAATATTAATCGTTACCTGTTTTCAGCCATTAGAAGAAGAAATCACAAGGCACAGTAGGGTATTTTTGAGAGGGTGTTGGTGATTTGGTGTTTTTTTGGTTTTTTGTTTGTTTGTTTGGTTGGTTGGTTTTGGTTTTGGTTTTTTCAAGAAAGGCAGAAGTGAACTACTTTTGTAGTATTGTTTATAAAAGGTTAGAAGCTAGTTATCCTTCTCTGAGCATTTAAGGTAGGTTTATCTTGTTCCCCTTGTTTAAATACTGTTTTGAAGGGAATGTTTTGGTGCAGTGGAAGGTCAGTGGAAGTGCCTTTGACATGACATAGTTAATGTATCTACTTTATCCAGAAAAACATATATTTTTCAGTCGGCAAAAGTACATCTTTTCAGGAAAAGAAGAAACAAATTCAAGCCTTAGCGCCACCACCTGGGAAAACTGGGGGGACAAAAAGTGATGATGGTCTGGTTACCTAAGAAAACCAAATAAAAACAATTAAAAAAAAAAAAAAATTCCAAGACCTCAACAACTTCTTGCTTCCATTTTTAACTGTGTATAAAACTTCTGTCTTGCAAAATAAAAGTAAAATTTGGGATTATACGAGTTATCAATGTGATAATGATCTCCTGGGTCTGATTGACTGCCCACTCTTCCCAACCCTCCCTTACTTTTACATATTCTCCAAGGTAATAAGCCTGCCACCACTAATGTTATAAAGTAGTAATTGTGCCTAATTGGTAGGGAGGTGACAGACCATTCTGGTAATGTTGTGAAACTGTAAGAAAGGAGGAGTGAGAACATTCACAGACCCAGCAGTAATTATCCACTAATTTGGCCTGTTTGTGGGGGGACAGCTCATTATAGCCCTTAAGAAACCTCAGAATAAAGAGAGAAAGTAGGTAGGAGGTAAGGTTAAATAATTAGTGTTCAGCAGATTTTTCTTTTTCTTCTTTCTTCTTTCTCCTTCTCTTTAATTCAAAGAGGAGGATTAGGGAGGGAGAAATGTGATGAGTGTAACAATTGGGAATGGTGTAACCGCCTTTTAAGTGAATTTTACATATTTGAAACCAAACACAAATAGTTTACAAGGCACTGTGAGAAAAAATATATATTTCAGTAGTCCTTAAGTAGAACAATACTTAATTTTAATTTTATGGCATTAATCTTATGCACTTCAGCTAATCTTAAGCACTTCACTCTTTTATAAAATGAAATTTCAGATTGAAATGGATTTTTTAATTCTTGTTTTATATTATTATGGACCATCCAGAAGTGTAATTCAATCCAAAGTGTAATTTTTTACATTTCTATAAAGAATGTAATCCAGATTTTTCTAGTCTCTATTATCTCTTCCATACAAACTAGCAAATGTACTGTGCCTGAGAGGCCTCTCTTCAAACCTTCAGGTTCCTTTGCCTCAATTCTTTCTTGTTTGAATTCCAGATACTAGTTGACATTGAATATATTTAGTTTAATTTTATTAAAAATTACTGAAATTAGATCTATAGAACTAATTTTGGTTCATTTAGCCACCATTATAAATATTTATTTTCTTTAAATATTCTTATTGTGTGTTAATACTATTAGTATTTAATTAGTACCATACATTTGAGGGGTAAGTATATTTCATTTAATTCTAAAGTTCCTGTTTAGTTCTGAAATTCATACTAAATATTCAGCTTCAAATAATTTGTCTTTTTCCTCTATCCCCTGTGTTTTGTCCATCCAATCCAGGATTTCAAAAATTCTGTAGTCTGGATACGCTGGGTCTGATCTTGCTGAAAGGGGTAGTTAATATGCATAATCAGTTCAAAAACCTTGGTATCTTGTCTTGAAACACTAGTTAGTACAGCAGTTATGCTCTGAGTTTTTGTTATTTTCTTTAAATACAGACACCTGCTTTTCCAAACTAAGTTGCTACCTCATTCTGTATACACCACCAAACAGGCAACAGATGGTGATAATGTCAATTTTCTATGCATAATGTAATGTCCTTCAGGAGAAGGGCTGAAGAGAAAGGGGGATCAGACAAGAATATCCTTAACTATGCCAAAATATTATTTTCACAAATGGGACTGTAAGAGTTTAACTACAGAACATGTAGCTAATTAATATAACCTCCTATTGCCAAACCAATTGTCTTCTTTGGGGACATCTCGTTTACAGCAGAATTTCACTTATGTGGTGTTCTTTTTATCTTGTATTTGTAAATTGTAAAAGTGTTATCTACCATCTTGATCTATTCACCTTCTTACACATGTTGCATAAGAATCTCTTACATGTCATATATGTACAAAAGAGATTACATTTATTATAATGGAAAAACATATTTGATGTTATTATAGATTATGAGTGAGCACTGATGGGACATTCTCCTTATCCAGTTTAAGGTAAGGGAAAAAATCAGAAATTCAGGAAGTAATTGCAATAAGAGACTGACAGGGAAGGAAATCTGAAACTTGAAATAGAAAAAATGGAAAATGCACTGCCATCTTTTATCTTAATACAGCTTTTGGCTTTTAATGCTTTACAACTGCCTTGAAAATTTTTCACTCTCTCTATATATCTGTCATAAAAATTGAAATCTATTTAATCATAAAAAGTTTGTTGTAGAAACACATTGAAACATACTTGCAAATAAAGAAAATTGAGGGGGAAGGGTTCTTAGAGTTCATAATGCCTTTCCTAGGATCAGTCCACTATGGTGGCTGTATGGCTTGCTGTACCCGATGGATCTGTAATTTATCAAATGGGACAGAAAGGATGTACTGCTGCTATTACAGTTTCACAGATTTTCTTCATCAGTTTAAGGAAAAAAAAAAGAAATATGAATCCTTAGATTTCAAAGAAGATAATATACTAAGAAAAAGAAGATTTCTTAAGTAAAATCTAGGAAAATTCAGAACTAATAAAAATATGACCTTTGTTTATTTTGTGAAAACAGGAAGAAAATTTTGTGTCTTGCAATTCTGATATCTTTGTTCTATTTTCATTAATTTGCTAAGTGTGAGTTTACTGGTCACATTACAGCCTTTACTGATCAAAAAGGGATGTGTAACTGTTTGGGCCAGTAATCATGGTTTTGAGTATTCCCTGAAGCATCGTGAGTAAATAGCTGTCAGTAAATTACCTCTACTGCAAATTTTTGCCAGCATTTCTGCTCATACTATTTGGACATCTCTTCTCAACCTTCATCACATTGTGAACCTCTCATCAAAGCTGTCTATGTTGAGTTCTCTTCTTCAAAATAAGATTTTTTTTCCAAAGCAGTTCTCAAATTTCTCTTACTTTATTTGTGACTTTTACTAATGACAGCTTAATGGAGAGGAATGTTCAGAAACAGAAGAGCCAGAAATCTGCAGTAGAAAACCATTGTGTTCCTTCTGGAGGTCTTTGCTCTGAATGTTCCTGAAAGTCTCAAATACACATCAGAAAGAAAAGTGTTAATAAGTATAAAGTTCACACCATATTCCTCAATATTTTACTCTTGTAGTCCTCCATCTTCTCTTGCAAAAGAAGGTTCTGTTGTATCCTATGTCTAAATTTCAAAAACATGTTTCACTAAAAAATGTAGTCAATATTGTGGAAGTTTCAGTTACCAAAACCATGGGTGAATGGTAAATCTGATAGTATTAAAAGACTGAGTAATCGTAAATGGTCAAAAATTGTGAAAAAAACTGAGAAGACATCTCTACATTTCTGGGAGCCCGCTACTTTAACTCTTTGGCTTATATTTCCCAAAACTAATATTTGACCTCAAAAACACTGTAAGACCTTTTAAGAAAGGTATAGCATTACAGACATTTCATATTCTATTTTTTAGCATTTTTATGTTTATTAAGTTTTTCATATGTGAACTTTAAAGTTATCCTAGTCAAATGTATTTGGCTATCCTGTATGACTCTGATGTCTTACGATCCCATGGTCAGAAAAGGCCTTAAATTCTCCAAACCACATTGCATTGATGTAATATTATGTAAGTATACCATTAACTGATTGGTTTATATTGCTGAATTATTATGATCCATCACACCAAATGCATTTTGCTTGACAGATCAGGACACTGGGCTGAAAGAAGACTTAAGACAAACACAAAAAAAGTCAGCTCAGTGACAATTCCACATTTTGAATTTCCTCTAATAAATGGGTGAGAAAAAATTGGCTTACAATAAAAATATTTTTATTAAAAAATTAATTGCCGAGAGATATTGATAGATGTTCCTTTTTCTTTCAAAACCCCCAAACCTTTCAAAATACAATAATTCTCTTTAAAATAAATTCAATCAAAGCAGAAATATATTTTTTGTTATTTTTCAGCACTAACATCCTGATGATTAATAGAAAGGTTTTCAAAAGTCTAATATTGACACTTACAAACAATGCTGCTTCATGTAAGCAACCATAGCGATAGGTGAATTATAGGACCCGGAAAATTTCTGAAGAAACTATGTACACCTACAGTCTCCTAGGAAATTAACTTCATCCAAATAGTAGAAAAAGTTGTTGGGAAGATTCTTGCAAGGCAAGGGGAGAAAAGCATTCCTTTCAATCAGCTGAAGAATGTGTTCATGAAATGTGAGAAAAGCACCCGTTGTGAGGCATTTAGAAGGGACTGAGCTAGAAAATAAGGAAGTGGGATGTGCTGAAGGAGGCAATGTGCATAAGTACAGAATTTAGTGATAGCAAATATTTATTAATTTTTAAGTAGATTAGGAAATAACTAGCAAATACGTAGCACTAGTCTATAGCAGATGAAACTGACAGATTTATTTACAATTTACAGAAATAGCCAATAAATATTTCTGGTTTATATTGGCAGGAAAATCTAAATACTGTATTCCTATCATATGGTAAGGAATTTAATTTTCTTTTCAAGAATAATGTAGAAAGCAGATGTGAAAACAGATACCAAACAATATATTTTAATAGAAAAACAATTTAACTTGGATTCAGTTTTGTAAGTCTTAGAAAATCAGGAAAAAAAGAAGAATATGGAAAAAAACAACATTGTACTAACATCTGAGGAAGGATAAATCTTTTGTTTTAAACACCCCTAAATCTTTTGAGCTCATACTATTCCCAAGGAAAAAAGAATGGAATGCCTATCATGAGACAAGGACAAAATTAATGAGATATTGAAAGAGAGTAGTATGTCAACCATCATGGGTTTATGAAGAGATCTTGTCAAACTAATATTCTTACAGTGTTTCATGTTTCTAGATATTTTTGTTAAAATATACTTAATAATCTTTGAGCCTGTTACAGAGTAATCCTCTGGACTACAGGAATAAAATATTATGAATGAAACACAGAATATAATTGTGGTTCACCGATCACAACATGATTAACTGCTGAATATAGAAAAGTAACTCTGAATACAACTTTTTTTCCAAATATGTTTTCATTGGAGCTCAGATATTAATAATTAGTCCCATGCTATTTAATATCGTATTGATGAAAATATGAAATAATTAATCATAGGCCTTACTGATAACAAAGCCTGGGAAAATGGTAAATAGTGAAGACAACAGATGATGGTGACAAAATAATTCTTTATGCATTGATATGCTACACAGAAATAAATAATATTTTTCAATGCATCCAAACACAGGGACTGCAACACTCATGGTCATGATTAACAAAAGAGAGCTCTTTCCTGGGAAGAAGATGCAAAACATACAAAACAAGGGGTGGGCTGTTGACTGTAAAAAAGCTTGTAAAATCATACATTCAAAAGCTGATCTTCTTCATGACTTTATGGAGGAGGGTAATGTTAAATAGTAATAATGAAAAGACCTTTTTGTGATGCAGCTCATGTAATCCTAAATTATTGCCACTTAAATAATTTACTTACTTTATCCTGTGAGAGGCTTGATAGCATCATCACTGACAGCTATACATTATTAGCCTCTCAAAAGAAATACTAAGTGTACATCACTCCAAGCCTCTGTTCTTTCCCCTGAAAAAAAACCAAAAAAACATTAAATCCAGTTCAGGATCTAATTCATATAGAGAAAATAGTTACAAGTGTTTGTCTAGGCTGGACTTGGCTTAGGCCTGAGACCTAAATGTCTAGTAAACTACTTAGTGGTCATACCTTCAGTCGTGTATCCAACTAAAATGGAAATAAGTGTTAAAGAGAGAAAAAATAAAACAAACAAACAAACAAAAAGATCCCCTGCAAATTAATCTCCACTTACCAAAAGCAGTAGAAAATTTTATATTTGCATGTTTTTTCTCTTCTTTTCATCAATTAAAACTGTATGAATCTTATGAAAAAGTCCTATAGCAAAAAAAAAAAAAAATATGTTCAGCCTAAAAGTTTGGAAATACGTACCAAAAATAATAATTGTAAATAAATATGAGAACAGATCTTGCAGCCAATAATGAGAACAGTGCTTTTTTTTTTTTTTTTTCTTTCTTCTTTTTTCTGTCTTTAGAATTTCCAGATTCAAATTAATAGACATTCATTCAGTGACTTAAAATCCTGTGTGGCTTTGTGTATGTGGAACAAACAATTAATGTATTATTCACAGCTTAAGTACAAATTAAAACTGAATTAGTCAAATAAACCATACTGGGTAAGTATAAGGATGATAGGACTTTGCCCAAAACCTTTAAAAGAAGATTGCCACAAATTATCAAGCAAACCAAAAGAAAAATGTGACTTTTTTTTTCCACCATACCTGGAATGTGAGATGTTTTCTCAGCTTGATTACTGTCAGCTTGATAAAAAGTATTTTTGTGAAAAAGACAAAAAATAGGGTGGTTTTTTTTACAGAATAGGATCAGATATATTTTAAAAATTGTGGCAGATCTTTGAATGTGGTGCCATTATTTAAATAAATAACCATCCAATAAAAACAAATAAACAAACAACACCTAAAATTCTCTTGAACAAATGTACTAAATTTTATTTTACTATTTTTGTGAATTTTCTCTTAAATGACACGTGAAGTAACTAGCCACGTATATCAATTCTAGCTAGCAATACTACAGCTGAATCCTTTAGTTTGCATTTAATTACTTTCCTACCTACATTCCAGCAAAAAGGTTTGAAAATGTTGTCCCTTGCAGACAGATGCCTATTACATAAACATATAGCAAGTGTGTTACATTCAGTAATATTACATGTATTTAATAATTATATGTATTACATGTAATAATCTCTACCTCATCACACCAAGTGTGTTTATGGACAAGTGCAGCTATAAAGGGTCTTAATCATCTGTGATCATAAGAACACAAATTTAATATTCACCACCTGGATTATTAAAAGCTTCAGTCCAAGCACATAGGCTGAGATATGCACACCTAAACATTCACATGAATATTTCTCTGTACAAGACAATATTTTTTCTCGCTTTGAATTTCTAGTAGATAACAATTGGGAGAGGATTTTGTCACATTTTCCACAAATTTCTGAGCACAAAGTAAAATGGAGCAACCTTAAAAACTATGGCAACACTTCCAGAGAACTTTGGAGAATTCTCTATAGATAATGGAAAATAATTCCAATTAGATAAAATATTTTGTGGAAAAAACTCTTTTAAAATACCAGGCAAAGCAAATGTGACAGGGCACAAACTGGGAAATTTAAACCATTAAAGGAAAATAAAAACAGTTGGGCAAACCCATAATGTCCACAGAACTTTTTTTTCTATGACTCTACCTCTAAAACCACTGTATTCAGAGGTGCCAAAAGAACAGCGCTCTGGAGAGATCTCTGTGCTCCACTGGAATCAAGAGCAGTAAAAGTACTGTTGCTGTCCCAGGAGCCAATGTGCCATGGGACCTTTCTGACATCTTATTACATTGTTTCATAGTGCTTTAATCCCAAATGTGCTCACTGGAGCACACTCCACCTGAGAAACGGACGGCGGGCTCGCAAATAAGGTTGTGCTTCACAGAAAAAAGAAACTTACCATGTTTGTTATCAGAATCTGACCCCTTGGACCTGCTGGTTCAAGCACAATTTTCTAAAATCCTAATTCTTATGTGTTTTTTAAGTAGAAGTAAAACGGTTTCCAGTAAAATCTTTTACATGCTGGTATTTCATTGGTTTTTCCATTCAATTACAATAATCAAACATGCAAGGAACAAAGATTTAAGTGGAAATTCAGTTCCACTGAATTACATAGCAGATGACCAGAGAGTGCTGAGTTCCTTTCCTAAGAAGATGAGAGAACTGAAAAAACCTGCTCCCCAAATATATAAACTATTGGATGTCAGAGCTGCAACATTCAAAAACAAACAAACAAACAAGCAAACAAAACCAAAACCAAAACAAACAATCTTCAGAGTCTACAAAAGGCTCATCCAATCTGTAGTACAGAAAAAGTCATAGAAATAGATACACAGCGAGGTTTTTACATTTGAAACTAAAATTCTTGTCTATCAAGTAAATTAAAATGCCCCTGTCAAGAGGTGAAATGAGACCTACCAACAGAAGAGAGACTAGATAACCAGTAAATGGACAATTTGACTGGTTGATTATTTGCATAAAATGTTCATAAAATTAAGAATGAAATTTAAATCCCTTCTAGTATTATTTCAATTCAGTACATGTAAAATACATGTGGTTTAGAATAAGTTTAATGTATTCTTTTGTATACATGTTTGTATACACCTCTGTAAAAATTATCATCTTATCCTTTTATGAATGTGGGAATAGGTCCTGGGATCTATTGGTGGGTTTTGTACATCTTCTGACATTAAGTTTTGTATACTGTTTATATTGGGCTTCTTTCAGCCTTATACTTGCTCTGATCAACGGATCACTTCTTGTAAAGGAAAATACAGATTTCAGAAAAGTTCTAATTTTTCTGGGTATTGTCTGAGTATCTAATATTTCTGGATATCTTCTGGGTCCCAAGCCACTGTAACTACACTGGTATTACTGTTTTTAGAAAAAATTAAAGGGTAGAGATGAGGAAAAAAGAAGAGATCCTCATGATTTCATGTGCAATTTTTTCCCATACGGGTCTTTTTTTTTTTATGAGTCTTTGCCAGTTTTTGTTAGCAATTTTTTTTGTTTATAAGACCTGCTTTTCTTATAGATTAAAGTAGGAGTCCATCTGTGTAATGCCTTCAATTAGATATTTTAATTTTATATCCCATTACTGTCCACATCCTTATTCCAAACATAGAGTGTCTGTATCTTGAAGAGTGTTTCCTGGCTATGAAATATGAAATTGTAAAAATATGAAATTGTGAAAATATGAAATGTGAAAATATGAAATATTAAAATGTGAACTATTCAATATATTTTGAAGAGCTCTTCTAAAGTTTGTTACAACAACATTTAGTCTAGTTAGAATACTCTTGCTAATTCAATATGTATTGCAAGAACTAAATTACAGTGGTATATAAAAAACAGTTTTATATAGCAATATAACATTTTTTTAATTAAAGTGAAATTACAACAGGCTGGCCAGAAGAAAAGCGTTATTTAAGCAGAAGTATATATAGGGAGACTAAATCACCTTTCACATTTATCATTCATGTTGAATAGTAAATTACTCTATTATTAATTTGTGTTCCATTTATATTCTAAAAGACCACTATGGAGTAGGAGTAACAGAACAGTTGCAGGAAGTGGTTCCTACTATTTCCTGTAGTCTTTTCTTTATCCACAATGCTGATTTAATTCTGGGGGAAAATCTAGTCAGTTATTTTATTATATCTTAAATCCAATTATATAATTTTTTTGGCCCAGATACAAACTTAATCTAATTCCAGTGAAATCAAGTAACAATGAGTTTGTCCAACTTTAATAAAGGCAGGAGGACGTGTTGCTGAAAAGGTAAACCTGTTGGACTCTGTACCTTTAGAAGAAAACCAGAATAAAGTGTTGCAATTGGTAGGTTTGCATTAAAGTAGACCTGTAATAGACTTGTCTAGACCCAAACACTGAAGGCCCTTCTCTTTAAACTGGAAGATCACCTGTATAATTTCAGCTATATAACGATCTCTTAGTCTGCCCCTAGACTTGGATATGGCCTATGGCCTACTAATTTAAAATTAAGTTAATATATCAAAAAACACTTCATGTCCTCAAGAACTTATCTGAGGCAAGCTATGTGTTAAAAGGTGCTTTAAGACCACATTGAAATAAACTTTCTGAAACTCTAAATTTCATAGAGGCACTGCAAGTTGCATTGCAAAGATGACGTTTCTGTCTTGCTGTCACACTGCTATATAAGATAATGCTATAAATTCTGAGTCAGAGGCACATCTTCCAAGAGGGAGCTCCAAGCTTATGAATATTATAAGTAGAAATAATTACAATAAGTCCATCTCTAAGTCTTTAAATGCCTTGATTAATCAGATATTGGTTTTCCTAGAAACTAGTGGAAAAATAGGACCCATCTAAAACTAATGATAATGTAAAATTTTTGTCTTCTCTGAGATTTAAACTGAAATTCAACACAAGAGAACACTGATTATGAAAGTTACTTTTCTGCAATCTTAAAACAAGTGTTTGGGATACTTGTGATGTAGGATTTATGAAGGATCAGCAAAAAAAAAAAAAAAAAAAAAAAAAAAAGATATATTTTTTCACTAATTTCAATATGTATTGTTATTTGATAAAAGTCACCCAGCAAGGGGAATAAAACTATATTGTTCCAGTTCTAACTTTTAATTTTTTCTTCACTTTTAAATTTTAATAATAATGACAAATATTTATGGGTTTCTTAAATCAGGCATTAACAGGGTACATGGAACTTCAGATCTATCTCAATTAATTCTAAATGTCTAACTGGGGCACTAAAATTAAGTGCTAAGAGTCTTGAGTTGTTTCTGCAACTCAAGGGCTGAAACATTCAAAACTTAGGTGAATTTAATCTGAAAGTTTTCACTTTTATATGTTGACTGCATAAGGGACTGAGGTCAGTAAAACTCCTGTTGTAGGCGTTTTACTTGTAACCTGAGCCTAGGTAGGACGAGTCTGGACCTATTTATGGTACTCTTGCTGGAATGGCATGCACAAGGATAACAGGAATGCTATAAAATATTCATTTATAGGTATAATGCAAACACAGTTTGAACTCTTGTGTTAAGAGAATGATGGCATGAATTCCCAGGATCTCTCAGCATTCCTTGTTGCCTTATCAACACCTCTGACCACAGCTAGCTCTGTCTTGCACTGCCCATCTTATCCCTAAGTCCCACAGAGCTACAGCTTAATACCCTGTTCTTCTGCCTGGAGGATTGTGCACAGCAGAAGCGTTCACAAATTAGTAAAAACACAACAAATTTACAACTAAAAAGCTTTTCGGACATATGTATTAGATTCATTCAGACTACTGTTGCTGAGAAGATTTTTCCCTCATCCTCCTTCGTCCCCTCCAAGGATGCAAATCAATGTTGATCTGGTTTTATTCTGTGGGGATGTTCAGGGGTCTCTGTATCAGAGATATCTGTTTAAAATAATACATAGATATATAACTATAATAATAATAACAATTGTAATAAAAATAATGATTATAATAATACAACTCTTAAGGCCTTCCATTTGGACATCAAAAGACAATGTTTTAAAACTGCTATTTAGGGAAGCGACTTGAGACCACAAAAGCTTCAGTGAGAACCATGAAATTTCTCAAAGTTCAGGTACTTTACTTGATTACATGACAGTAGTTTAGGAACTCTCTTTGTGGCAGGCATTGCTTCACAGACCTGACAGAATGGATAGAGAATGGCCCTTGTGCCTGATCCATAACAGTCATTGCCTGTTACACACATTTCAAGATTCATTCGAGCTATGAAGATAATCGAGGCAGCCGACAGTTACCCTGCAGCTGCATGGATTTATGATGGCACTGTCAAGAAAATGAGCCAAAATGATACAGTAGCTGGCTTTAGCTGCAAATAACGTGATAGGCTGTACAGTAGTAGTGTAGCAGCTGCTGTCATTGCAGGTAATAGGCTATAAAGAAGGCTGATAGCAATACCTGTCATTTCTTAATGGCTGACTTCACTGAAGAGCTTTTGTGGCCTTTAACATGGAGATAATAGAAGATACAACAAATTTTACAGCTTTCACGTTGCATCCATAATTTATCTTAAGAGTACTGCCCCAACAAGGACAACAGTTGTCAGACTGAGAAAGTACAGAACTGGCTTTGAATAGTGAGAGATTGTCTATTATCAAGAAGAGAATTCAAGTACAGAAAATGTTTCTACAGTGTTAAGCCCAGTTTTCTGTAGCAAATATTCTTCAGTTTGCTGCAGACTTATTCCAGGACATATTGTGGACAGGGGCTTCTTATGTAGAGATTTGATTTTTTTAATCAAAGGAAAAATGTAGAAAAACAAACACCATGACCCATTTTGCATTTCAGTACAAAATGTGGTCTTGTGCCAGATAAGCCATGAACCTACAAAAATGGCTTTGTGTGTACCTAAACCTATATTATAGCATAATGGTGACATATCGTTATGACAAGAAGTAGGCCCATTTTTAAAAAATTTAAACGGGAAGCATCTATTAACTATTAGGTTATAAATTTGGTCAAACATGAGACTGATTGGCAAAGTGAATAGGATATATTTAAATATGTGATTAAACACTAGTCAAAGTCTCATATGTATTTATTATTGTCTCATATTATGTCTTTAGCTTTGTACCACTTAAGTATTCAACTTTATCTCCTATTATTTTCAAACAACTTTTCTACTTCAAATCCTTTACATCATGACCCAGTAGGCCAGAAACAGGCTTCAGCGATATTTTGGTAATGCCTCCTAGACATTGGTACATTGATCTTCACCGTTTCTCATGCAATTTTCCATTGAAATGCATTTGAGCTCTAAGTTAGCAGTGTAGTATTCCAAAATTCTGAGCTTTTTTCCACAGAGATATCTTCAACACTTGGAGACTCTAGCTAAAAGGGGATAGCAGTTAGGATCTTATTTCAAAAGTTATTCAGACCTATTGTGGAAACACTTAATTTTAGACTCCCTCTTTCCACCTGTCCTTAATGTTTGTTTCTATCTAATTGGTGAGGAGCAAGCCCTTGTGCCCTTTTACAGCTAGCAGCTGTAAAATTCACATCACGGTCCAAAGTGTCTTAAATTTGTTCAGAATGGAAGATCAGCACAAATGCACAACAGATCTGCTGGGACATGTAGTCTCAGATGTGAATAAATAACAAATTAAAATCTTTGGCCTTGTAATAAATGAAAATGAACTATAGATGTCTTTGAATGTTTTTATTGCAAAAATTTTAATGATTTTATCCTTTAGGTTTTATTACACTCTCTGTCAAGGTAAGAAATACATGCTTTTGCTTAGTGCCTTGAAGAAAGCATTGAAATCATACTTATACCTAAATAGCAATTTAGTAGGTAGGATAATTTGTTTCATGATTTCAGACATCTTTCAGTCATCCTTGGACTGAAGTATTTTCAGTAGGCCCATGAGTCTCTATGTCTGTAGGCAGCATATGTCTGTGTGTGTATCTGGTATATATCTGACAAAGATATTACAGCTCTTGCAATATATTAATACTTTTTCTTCCTGGAGGCTTGACCTGTTGGTTAATATTTCTACAGTTCCAAAATACTATTTGAATGCTTCCTAGTGCACAGGTACATACCAGAAATAGCTTAAACTCAAACTGATACGTCCAAGATTTGGCTGATAAAAAAACATAACACTACCTTATATCTACTTTCTTCCACTATCCTCTTCTGTCCTTGCACCAAACAAGGCTTATCATATCTCAGGACTTCAGCTGAACAATTTAATCTCACAATATTTAATACAGTAGTTGAGTACCCAATGCACTTTTTTAATGCATGGAAATTTTTAGGACCATTCTGTACATACATAAAAATATTCTATGGTATTTTGTCTGTGTATTTCAAAGCTCTAAACATATGACATAAAATCCTGAGTATTCTCTGTCCTTATAAGCCATTTACACTGCCAAGACTTTTTAAAAATTATAGCTCAAATAGATTTTAGATCTACAAGCAGAAATATAAAGATGACAGTTTGAAGGGAGACGCCCAAATTTTTTGCTGTAAATATCAGTTTTGCAAAATCTGCTGGACCATGCTTTCATGCTTATTTTTAATGATTCAGGGCAAGTGAATGCAGAAAAAAATGTTTGCAGACATGTAATAAAAAGTTTTACTTTTGTTCAAAGAGACATAAAAGCATGCTCTGTCACAGATGTTGTATCTGTTTTTTATCTCTTTCTGAAATGGTGAGGTCTCTATTTCTGGGAAATTATTTTGGTTGGTTGGTTGGGTTTTGTTCCTTTGGGTTTTGTGGTTTTTTAGTATAGACAAAGGGTAGTTGTGTTTCAAAAGAGATCCTTAAGGACTTTTAATTTTTTTCAGTTAACTAAAGAGATAATTCTGTTATAATGCAGAGGATTTCACATTTTGTCAGGGAAGAACTCTGATCATTGAGAAAAGCAAGTTAGCTTGTGCCAAAAGGGTTTATTCTGAACTGCTCTGTACAGTTTGCACCACTTAGCAGTCAAAATTCTATTGTTCCATTATTTAACAGATAACTTCATCAGCTGGGCTTTCATCTTCAGATCACCAACCAGATGAGACTCTCTTGACCTGTGCTTTGCTACTGTTTTTTTCTCCCTGCAATAATCAAACATCTAGCTGGCAACCACAAACACTTGTGCAAAATTAAAAAAAAAAAAAAAGAAAAAAAAAGAAAAAAAAAGTTACATATTTTTAAGCTGCAAATGCACAGCTGTGAAATTCAAGAAAAAGCTGTACAATTTTCACTTGCAAATTTATGGATTCATGAAGTAACATCACTGTGTTGGTGTATGATATGATTGCTGGCTCTTTTCCTACGCACCCTGCATTTTCCTACCTTTCCACTATCCTTGGGAACAAAGCCACTATCTTTGGTTCATTTACTACTATTTAGTCTTTAATTCTCATATAAAAATTACAATATAGAGGATAATATTTTTTTATAAATTATTTTGTTCTCCTCTTGTATCCAATATTACAATAAAAATATTTGCAACTTGTTTTTTTAAAATATACTAACTCACATTTTGCTTTTGATAGGGTGACAGGCAAATATATTTTCTTCCAAGATTTATTTTCTCTCTCAAGATAAATGTTATAGGATTTGAAAATTATTGTGGTTCATCTTTGTATCTGCTCATTTGTTTTCTGTGACAGTAGCATATTTTTATGACATCTTAGATTTTTTTATTTTAAGTTAGCTTAGAAATTAATCACACTATTTCAAAAGGTCTTAGAGCAGTGCCAATTCTTGCTTATATCTAGGGTGTGAATGCTAATGCCCTTTAAAATTTGACCGTACTTGGAACTGTCAGAACCAGCACTTCTAAGGCATTTCATTTGTACTCAACTCTACTTAATTCAGTGCCACTGTCTCAATTTAGACTGGTTCAGACTCTCTCTCACAGTTAAGTCTCCTTGCAAAGAGACTAGTTGGAAAAGTTCAGAGAGGTCCTGAAAATGCCTATAATTGGTAGAACCTGAGAGTCAGGGCAATACCGCTGTGAAAATCATGGGCAGTGACATTCAGCCCTTGACCTGAATAGCATTTCCCAGCTCTGAGATGATAGGACTCAAGTTGTATTTCCCCTTACTCTTATCGCTTCCTGCAGCAGAAATATATAAAATTCACAAATTAAGGATGATGCAGCAAATGCCATTCATGCTGTGACTCGCTGCATTCATCTTCTTTTTTCACTATTGGACACTGTGGTGCTTTTTCTTAAGAACTGTGGACTCTTGTTGCCTGCACAGAGAATTGTTTGGGTGTCAGGGTGGAACATTGACCAGAACACCATTCCTGCTGGAAAATTTTTCACATGGCATTGGTATTTGGCATAAATCCTTGTACCCTGACACACCATATGCAAAACAAAATACATCTATTCAACAAAGTCATCCAGACACTACTAAAACAGAGACTATAAAAATTAAGTGTGTAAGCTTAACAACAAACCTTGATCTTTTTCCTTACAGGCAGAAGTAAAATACATTTTGGCAGGGCTAGCATTAGAGAAGGAGTCTCTTTTAGTGAAGAGTAGCTGAATATTTCTTTTATATACCACTTTCTCTAATGTGACCTATGCATGTTAAAGGTCACAGCTAATCTTGCAATTCTTGTTGTTTTCTATGGATAGTTACATACCATACAAGATATGCTATATAAAAAGCTTACCCTAGGTTTCTTAACTACTGGATATAAATGTACGTTGTAATGCACTGAAGAGGCTAATTAGGAATTAAACATTCCTTTAAAATCATTTTAAACTCAAATTATTCTGACAACCAAATTTTTTTTAGCTCTTTCTCTAATAGTTGTGTTAGACATTGAAGAGCTGTGCTCCAAGTCTTGACACATTGTTCTGACTTATGCTCAATTGCAAAGCATGGCTCTAGGGAATAGTTTTGAACCAAAGTACCTGCTTATGACAGGTGAACTCCAGTTCTCTAGGTTTTAACTATAAGACCAGTATTCTTTTCCAGAATTTGAGAACCCTTCTCCCGCCCTTTCCCCCATAAAATCTGCAGAACACCTGGCCCCCACGCCCCCCCACAGGAGCTCTGAGCAGTAATACAAAAGGTGACAACCTAACATCTGGCTTTTTCTTGCACTTTGCTAGATGTGAATTAACTGACAAAATTATGAAAAGAACTTTGAGCAGTGGTGCTCAGTGAATATCAGATGAAAAGCCAAAGCTAAAAACTGATTTCAGGACCTCTCCTGTAATCAGATACATAATATTTCAGATGAAGATTGAAAGCACAAGCTAAGGAGAAAACATCTTCAGTGTCAGTGAAGTTAAAACATGACAGCAGTGTTTTCTTCTGTGTATATTGTCTCACATGCAGGAAACAATGAATTGAACTCATATCTGAAACAAGGCAAGATTTTCATTCTGACTTCATTACGCTTCTCCAGAGTGCATCCCCTGTTTTCTGCCTGAACTAAAATGTGTGTGGAGACAAGCAAATACAAAGCAGCTCTGCACTGCTGTTACCAAATCATTTTAATAAGACCAAGGTATTTTTTGTTTTGCCACAGTCATATCTTCATTTTGAGAGTCATTAACACACACTAGATCCCTTTGTTAAAGCAATCCTTGTAAGCGGAGGCGTGAACTAATGAAAGGCTTTATGTGTCCCAGCGCAGCTGGCAGCAGAGATGAGGTAGCACTACAGTATATCAGAGAGATTTATACTGAGGATTCTTAATAGAAAGATTTTGGGGGACTCAGCCGTCATCTCCTTATAAATAATTAAAATTGGCAAATTATCACTGTTATAATTCAGGCAGTTTTGCTTTCTGTCAGCATCCACAGTGTAGTCAAGATTGTATTTCCTTTGTTGTTATTTGCAGGATTCTCTACTGTCTCAAAATATTTGCCCTTTGAATCTGCAGCCTCTGCAGAGGTCAAAACTCCATTGTAGGTGCTGCTTTTTAGGTGACAGAACTTTTAAAGACTTGAACCCATTTCAGCTATAATGGGGATGTTATCAATTTAAATATTTTTTTTTAATTCATGGTTTAGGGGAGCACAGAATAATATTTTCTGCTACTTCTACTCTTATACCAAATTAGTGCTCCCTTCTCTTCACTGAACATAAACAAAATGTTGAAACAATCTATTTTCAAACTGTGCATGTCTTTATCTTTATATATAAAAATTACATTTTAAACCTATGTAATTCTGATTGCCTCAAATGTCCTGGACTGCTAAAATTAACACCAGATAATAAACAATCAAATGGTAATTCTTCAGCAACCATACACACTGCAACTTATTAATGAACTTTATTTTTTCTGATTATTTAATTTGTATTACCAAGTGCAACTAAAAATTGGTGAGAGAATTTTTAAAGCCACTTGACTGATTTGTAAGAACCCACTATTCTGAAAAATACAGACCATGAGTAGAACAAATTTTTCTTATATGTCAGACGATATCAACAATGAGATACATTTTAATTTCTCATCCTGCACCTAGCTAGGGTTTTTACTGGTGTAATTAGCTCTATTAAAAATCACCATGATCTGTAATTAAATAGTTCTACTTGAATCCAAGACACCTTCAGTTGTATTAGGAGACTGGGTCTCAGTGACTGGCTTTAGCTTCCAGTTCATTTTTACAATTTTAAAACTGTAGTCATATTAAAAGGTAATTAGCAAATATTATTACTGATAGTAATATCTAGTGCCAATTTACAGCAAGCTAGTAAATTAATATTTAAAACAAAGGAAAATGTGGAAATGAATTTCAAAGGGAGGCAGAGAAGAAGTTTAGCCCTGGCAAATGAGAATGTCAAGTAAAGACCTAAAGGTCCCCTCACTGGAAGGTATTCAACAAAATATCAACAGGAATTGCCAGGTTTCAGTTACAGGAAACAGAGACTATCACTTTGTTCTGAAAATGACCCAAATATTTAAGAATTTGGAAGAGGAGAAAAATATGTTTATTGAACTAAAAAACAATTTTTCCATAAACATTAAGGGACAAATAGTCATAAACCAAACCATAACCATACTAGGCAGAGGAAGAGTGTATTTCAATCCTTGATTATGAGTTGAGAACAGAATATTTTGCAGGAAAACAAAACTGCAAAGTTGTTCTTCAGAATAATGTTTTCTTTCTCATAATATTTCTTTTCCTTCTTACATTAGGCAGAAAAGTAACAATTATAAGAAAACAGGAAAAGGAATTTTCTTGCTTCTCCTCCATGTTTATACTTAAAAAATATAATACTGTTGAGAAATTTTGCTGCTGTTTTCCTAAAAAGGCTTGCTTTTGAGAAGAGGAACTTCATTAATAAGTTTTGAATAAGTGTGAAAGCACCTAGGTTATCTAATGGAGCTGTGTAACAGGAAAGGGTCAGAAATCTCATTCTTGTACACCAAGGTCCAGCTATCCTAGGTCCTATGTGCACAGTTGCTATAGACTTTATCACATTTATAATATTAACTCAGATTGAAGTGCTAGAGGGGTATTAAAGATTTTTTATATGACCTAATTCAAGTGTATATTTAGTTATCAGAAATTCTCCTGTTTTGGCATAACTTCCACTTAACAGGGTTAAAACATCTGAAAAAAAAAAAAGTGAGATTTATCTGTTTGTCCTGAATTTGCAGATTCCGAGACAAAGATAAACTTGAAACAATGTTTGATCCAAGCATTTCCAAAGTCGAGGGACTTTTACCCCTACAGAATATTAGGGGTTTATTTTCAATGTTCAGAAAGAATAGCAAACAACTGTCTAACACTTTCTTGCACTGAAAACTGTAAGGATTTAGTCTTTAACTTCTGTTTTACAACTAAATTCATCTCATTCAAATTACTAAATTCCTGGCACACAATTTTTTTTGGATTAGCATTGCTGTGTCTGATAAAAATGACACAGAAGAGATTAATCAATATTGATAAGTAAGCAAATGTGATGTTTTCTTCCACACCTTTGCATGAGTTGCAGCTGAAGCAATGGGTGTTAAATCAGTGATTTTGTCATCCTGAATGCATAAAATAATCCTTTTATGAAACTAGTCAAAATAATCAGTTCAGTAGTTCAGCCATTTATAGAGTCATCCTTATTGCTAAGGGTCTGTTCAGAACTTTAACCTCCTTTCCTTTCTCTATCCAGAGATTTCAAAACCTCATATTTTAAAAATGTTCCTGTGGAAAAAATCATGGTGGGGAAAAAAAAAAAGCAAAAAAAAAATCCTTTATAGAGATAATTTTATTTTGCTTGTTTATATGATTGCTTACATCTCTCAACAGTATTTATCATGCCATGTGTGCTACAGTCTCAGTAGATGTAGGTAGGGTGAGGAGAGAGAAATAAACCTAAATTTGAAATATTCCTGCCTATTTTTTTTCTACTTAAATTATAGCTTTGATTTTCCTGTATGCCAGCATTTTTTGCTAACTTTTTGCTCATTTTGTACTGTACAAAAAACATTCTTCTCACTTTTATTAGGGGGAAGTAGGTTAAATCAGATGGATCAAGATGCATTGCTACTCTACTCAGAGGGAGTGTAGTGCCACAAAACAATAGTGCAAGGGAAGTGAATGCTTATCAAGAGAAAGTTTACTTTTGGTGTTAAGAATTAATTTTGCTGAATTGGTGCAGTGAAAATGGTAAACACAATCCCTCTCACTATTGTTTGTCAGGGTGTATTATATCATCCTGGATTGCTTTGTCAATAATCTGCCTGGCCTGCAAGCTAGAAATCTAAGATTGCCAGGTTGAGTGACAGGCTGTAGATAGCTGATAATTCTAAGGAATTGGAGGTGTAAAATCTTTAAGGACCATGTCTACAGTATAAATGCAAGGGTATCTCCACATCACTCTGTACTTACAAAGGCAACAGCATTGTTAATGGCAGCCTGTCTGTCCATCAAGTTTGCTTCAGGGGGATTTATCCCTCTTTCAGTCCTTATCTTCCATGGTTCTGTTTATTTCTAAACCAGCTGCAGAATAAATTGTCTCTTGTCTTCACCTCCTACACTGAGTACAATGATATGTTCTGCAACCGTGGTATTTTTCAGGCATTTCTTTTTCAGAACAGAAACTTCTAATTCTGTTTGTATATGGGTACACTCAGGTTTTTCCATTTTAGACACAGTAAACACAGTTTGTTTGTTTTTTTGCTCCTTTTTTATGGTACTTCTCTCAAGGTTCATAAATCTGTTCTTTATTGCTAAGGTATTTGAAATACAGAAGGGAAGACATAATGGAACTGATTCAGGTGATTAATATGATGTGGATATAATATGGCAAAAACTATTCTTTTGTATAACACAGAATATATTCAGAAAAGTGACTGTAAAGATATCCTGACATTTCATGTTTGTGAGTCTTTGTCACAAGTAGGTCCTTTGTAAATAAAACAGTTTTTTTTCTAGCTGCCAGCTTTGAGAATAGAATCTGAAAGTCAAGTTACATAGCTGGTGGCCACGTAGTCACATTAAAAGTGCAAGATTTGGTCAATTAGTCTGTTGATTATGGCACAAGAGACAGTGTTAACATGTTATCTTTTCTGTTCGAGTGCTGTAAGTATTTTATAATCATAACACTGCTGAGATCACAGGGTTTTTTAAAAGTAAGATGTCATTTGTGCAATCATTTTTGTATCTATCTACTGGTTCTGGTTCAGATCAAAATTTGAAATTGAATTATCAAAACACAGAGGAGGATATTGTAAAAAATACAATCAATAATACAGATTATATAGTGAAGATTTTTATTAGCAGATATCATCAAAATTCAGCAACTTTGAGTGGTTTGCTTACTTTTTACTTATAAGATGTAAAAGGACTCTCAGAAAAAAACCAAACAACACCACAGCTTTTCAGTGTATTTTAGCATCAATATGAAATCATATTAGTTTGATAAAATTGTTTAGCAAAGTTATGCTTATTAATTATGATTGATATCTCCATTTCATCTTAATATTCATGTTTCTATGAACACCTATATATATTCCTGTATATATACAGGTATATATATATTCCTGTTTATATATTCCTGTCCATATTTTTGTCAAATGAAAACCAGAAACTCTCAATAAATTCCCTACTTACAGTTTCCAGAATGAGAATCAAAAAATTACTTGATAATTACTGAATGTTAGTGTCAAAATCATATTAACCAGGCACAAACACAGAGGTCTTTTATTTCTGCTGAAATTCATTATTGAACTTCATGGTCAAAATTTATTTCTGAAAAAAATAGCCATTTATTTAAAAGATGTAGAGGTTAGAGTTAGGTGAAACCTTTGAGACAGTGTCAACTGTCACTTAAAAGCAGCAAAAAAAAAAGCAATGTCATCCTCCCATTGCTCCTGATTTCCATCTCCATATCATGTTGGCTCTTTCAGAGATGTTTTGCAGTCTCATTGTGAACTGGATTGAGGAATTACATGAATTGTAAAAGGTGGCACTTGCTTCTTCAATTTATTAGTGGTATAATAAGTGAATAGAATTAATAATAAAGATAATGATAATTATAATAATGATGATTATGATTGTGATGTTAATAATAGTAGTAGTAATAATAATAACAATAGGATTTGAGAGAACTGTTATTCATTTTTTGTTTTGCCTTCACATAGAATAATTTACTGACCTAGTTCAGCAAGCAGTCATAAAAACCCATGTAGCTGCCAAAGGGAATAGGATATGAAAGGGTGATAGTTCAGCCAGAAACAGGGAGAAAGGCAAAGTTGTTTCTTTTGATGTGGTCTCAGTTTGGTTTACATTGAACTGTATTCTAAAATGCTCCTCTCTTACCCATTTATTCTAATTATAGCATTTGATGTTACCAATAGCTAGAGTGGGAACAGTTATTTTTTATATCTATATTTCATGGAAAATTAAAGACATTTATCACAGAGACCTGAAGTCCTGTATCAGTAACACACTGAACATCAGTGTTTGATTTCACAGCGCTCAATCATTTAATCAGTGGCTGTGGTATGATATATTGATGACATCGTCATTAATGACATCAGGGAAACCATACCAATGGCAAGCAGCACTTGAGTTAAACATTATTGAGAAGCATTTTCAAAGGTAAGGTTTTTCTATCTGTAAATCACACCTAAAGTGTAATAGATGCCAACTCAGAAAAAGGTTTATTTACCCTAGGTCAGCTACTCATATAGCATAACCATTGTTTTGTAAGAGTACATCTCTTTCATATTTCATGCTGGAATAAAACATAGAAGTAATCTCATTAGAAGAGGAAGCATTTAAAGCTAAGATATATTTATACCTACTGTGTTGAAATTTTACACTTGTGAGAACATATAGGCTTATATATAAAATTAACACAATATCTAAGCCATTTTGCATCCTTCCATTTATAGTTGTAGATAAAGTTGGGAAGGAAAAAAACGTTTTGTCTAGATGTGATTTTATTTAGACTGATCTTTGAAGAGCCAAGAGCCAATTTGTTGACAACCTCGATTTTATTGAGGATTTTTTTTTTCCAGGTATTCATCTTCTTTTTAAGCTGAGTTTCCCATGCCAACGTAACTATAGCCACTTCCTAGTGAGCTGAGCATGGTCTCAGCAAACCATTCAGCAGTGTTAGTTGCCTGCAATTCTTTATTATAACTTTTTATAGTTATTTCCTCTACTCAGCTATTGCATTTGACCTCCATCTGTCTCTCTGCAGAGGTTTGTGCATTGTTCAGCATCTGATACTCTTTTTCTTCAGAGGATTTTTTTGTTATCTCTGCTGTGTGCCAGGACCTCCTCTTGACATTGTGACAATGACTGCAAGTCACATTCTCAAATGCAAAGATGTCTTGTCTTCAGAACACATTTCCTACCTCTTCTCCCCACTCATGATGCATCATGTAAGACAGGAGGTGAACTGTTCACAAGAATCATTGAAGTTAAACATTAGAACTTCCCAAAACTTTATAAAGACATGATTCTAAATGTAGAATGTATAACCACATCTGTTACAAATAATACAGTTTAGGGTTTTTATTGAAAATATCTCCTGATCCCATAACAAAGAAATTGTTATTGATCCTGTATGAAATTGATCCCATAACAATGAAATAATATTATTCTTAGTTCAAAACGTGTCTTGGATCTTATCTAACTTCTGATTAGTAATATAACCATTCACTGTTCTTGACAAGACTTTTTGGAACAGAACTTAGGTACTTATGGTAGTACTGGGGATATGTGGTTTAATCCCACTAAAATGCTGGGAAAAAATACCAGAGTCATAACAGGATTGTATGTGTGTAAGTGTGCAGACATCATCAATTTCCCAAAATCCAGAACTGCCTTCAGATACACTGGGCTTCCAGGGCAAAATATAGATTTTTCCTCTTTATGTCCAAAAATACTGTGTCCACACAGGGTTTTCACAGACTACGAATGTGAATAAGTCTCCCAAGTCAGATGATGGTTCAGAGGAGATACTATTCACATCATTTTCCCTGCGGATGTGGATCCATAGAAAATGTTTGTGACCTATGTTTTCACTTCAGCCAAAATGTAACAGATGACATTGTTCATGAAAAACTGTAAAAATAGTAACACTATCATTTATAAGAAGAAAAATTATGGTCATTGATATAGAACATCGTTATGACTGGTTTTATGTGAAACAAATTCCAGCAGCTGAATAAGTCTTTTGTGAGACATTTGACTCCAAAGCAGAAGCATCATCAGTCTAAGCAGGGGGCACCCCGGATAACAGTATTTATATGTAGCTGAGATCCAGATACAAGATGGATCTGAAGTGACATGTCTTTGAGCAGGAAAGCTATTAACAAGATTGTTCTTCATCAAGGACATCCTATAACCAGATCACCTATAATAAGATAATCTCACATGAGATAAACTCAACATTTGTTCCATGTGATGAAACAGTCCAGAAACATAATAAAATACTGAAGAAAAACTGTGAACTGATCAGTTTGGGAGCACTGGATAAAAGAAAATTCCAACCTGCTTTGTACATGAATATTTGTGCTCTTGGTTTTTCCTGTGTTTTTTGCTCAGAAACATATTCAGAGGGTGGCAGTTTTGGAGGGGATACTAGTATTAAAGAGAAAATGGAGACAGAATTTAAGGTTTGCAAGATGATAATATTTGGAGAGTGTAAAAAAAGCGTCACTGGTCAAATATGTGCGTTTGCTATAAATTCCGTATGTACTTCCAAACTATATATATATATATGTATATATTTTTTTTTTACCAAAGCAAAAATTTGGGATATAACTACTTATGTATCAGATTCTGATACAGCATTAATTTTGAGAGCCCAATATCTATTGTATTTTTATCACAAGAGTTAATATAGTAGAAGTTATCTGCTTGCAAATGGTGGAGAAACATGGAATCTGGAAACTGCATTATAGATTAATATTCTGTGATTTTTATTAAAAAAATTACAATATCACAATGATTTTCAGCATGTGATGTTTTAGCAAGAAATAAGGAAATAAAATCTCTGGTATCGTTATAATACTGTGGATTTTTAAGTGTTTGGATTTCATTAGCAAAGCACTTAAAAACATTAACAAAATCAATCATTCAAAGAGCCAAAAGAGGTAGTTAATAATTGATGCTGTGACAGAGAGAGCTCAAGTGCCCTGCCCAAGGCTGTGGAAGGAAACAGTGTCAGAACCAGAGTTACGGGAGAACTTCCTATTTCTCAAGCTGGTTTGATTTTTTTCCTATCAGAAACTGAATTGTATTCTCTTCCTCAGCAGGTAGTCAGTTTGTCATAGACATGAATATTGGTGACCCTTGCAATTTTATTCTAATAACAATCTTCCTTGAAATAATCCTTCGGAAACCAGTATTTGCCACAATAATATGCTGTAGCAGACTATGCCACAGATGAATGATGTCTTTATGTAAGTCAATATGAGAGCAATGAGGAGCTATCACTTCTTATATGAAAGCTCTTTATTTCAGGAAACATTATGTTACTGCAACTGCAACTACTACACTGCAATATTTTCTCTTCCTGGTGAACCCGCATTATTAGTTTAATCTGAGTTTGGATTTGGTTTTTTTTTTTTTTTTTTTGCACCTTTTGCTTTGACTAAGAATGACCAGCAGGGCTCTGGTCAATTATATGGCAGAGAACACCATTGTTAAAGCAAGTAAGTATGTGTTGAGTAATATTCATTATGTGATTATTTCAGGAATAGCTGGACATGGTAATAGAATTTTTTTATACTATTGACCTTTTGTTGGGTGTCAATATGCACATGCAAATTTAGGATTTAAATATGGTGCTAAAGAAGGGTGACTTGTGACGTGAGGAGGAGGAAGCACCCTTCCTTCAGCACAGCACATAGGAGTGGGTGCTTCCTCACTGTCCCCTGTGCGGACCATGCCACACATCAGTGTGGAGGATGGGGGGATGTGGGGGTGTAAATCCCCCCAAAAAATAGGCATGATGACACTAATAAATGGAGAGACAAAAATGTCACGGTGGAAAGATTATTGTGCTGGAAAATGCAGCTTTGACAAAATTTAAATGTTCTACGGAAACATGAAGTTTTTCTTGTATTTTCTGACAGAAACTCACCAGAGTTGCTGCCATTCACACACATCCCCAAAAGCTTGCTTGGCAGGCCTGGGGGACACAGCTCATGTCAGGGCTCCCAGCACTTCCAGGCTCTCTGTTGCAGGTGTGAAAGGCTTGGGGGGACCTGGCTGTTGGTACTGCCAAGCACCAAGTGGAATGATAGAGAGCCTGGAAGCAAGTTATCAGGTCTCTGGAGCAGTGCAGGGTGCTTCATTCTCTGTGCTGAAGTATTGCATTGAAGGGGTTAGGTTTGGTCTGGTCACTTTTGTTTGTTTTCTGGTTTGGTAATTTTTTTCTTGATCTGTCATTCACACCTGGGATATTTTTCTTTTCAGTGCCAAAGTTTTTACTTTGTTTTAGAGCAATAGACTTTCCTGCAGAGCTAGATGCCGCAGCTGATCCTGACGATAAGAGAGGGACTCAGGTGACATTTTCTGGGTTGTGAGCAGATCCGAGCAGGAGGCAGGAACTCCTCCGTTTATTTACAAGATAACTTTATATACATCTCCTATAATGTCCATCCATTGGAGGACTAAATTCCCACCTTCTAATCAACACTGGTTAAACTAACTGTCCATCACCTTTCTCCTCCCAGCTAGAAATATGTAAACAGAGACAGTTAGCAAAACATGGCCAATGTTTACATTAAGCGTGAGAGAAGCTGCACTGCATTCTCTTTCAATATGAGCCCTGAACACACAGGAAAAACCTCACGGCAACAGCTAGAAATCCAGGTTTTGTTCCACTCTGATGGGGAAACCTCATCATTTATACTCTGACAGGAAGTCCCATTCCATGGACAGTAGAGTTAGTGAATTTTTGCCCAATGATTGGTACTTCTGCCACTCCATCCCACAACTCCTCAATCTCCTTTATGGGTCTGAACTCATCTTTGGTTCCTTATTTGGAAATTATTAATTTTCTTGGATATTCAGCATTTTCAGTCCATCAGTACATATTTCACCAAGCATCCATATGACCCCAAGTGCATCTGCGTAGTCACTATTTGAACTGGACATCTTTCTACTTGTGATCCTCCTCTGGAGTGGAGTTATAATTAAACTGACTTGCTCATGCTTTTTAGAATGGAGCACTGACTGAGGGGAGGGTGGGACAAGAAAAAGGCAGTAATTTCTGGATCCAAATGAACCATTAAATGTGTATCAGAGATTTACAGAATCTTTTGTTCTGATTTCTTTTGTTAATTTTTCTTTTTTAAATTTCTTTTGTTAATTTTGCTAAGTGTGGAAGTAAAAAATAATATTTTTTGCCAGCAGATTTCATTATGGGTGTCCAGGAGGAAGATCTGAATTTTCCAGCTTTATATGATATGATTCTGCATGATCTAAGATGATGAAAATGAAAATTTGAGGGCAAATCTACACCTGAAAAGCCAAAATCATTGGCTTTCCTTACAAAAGGCTCCCTGGAGAACATGATACAGAGATCATGGGCAGTTAACCAGTAGCTGTGAAATGTATCTCTGACATTTAAATTAAAAACAAAAAGTCAATAGTTTTCCCTTAAAATAAACTAAAGCAAATTTATAAATAATGCCTAACAAAAACTAACCAAACACACAAAAAATGCCTCCTTGAGGACCAAAGAGGGAAGGTCAGAGAAACCTACTGGTTTGAATGGTTGGTTGTCTATTTCCTGATGGTAAACAGTACTCTAAGCAATGGATATTTAATCCCCAGAAAAACAAGTAAGATAATCTAATTCATTCCACTTTATCTTCCACTATGATGCCAGAGTTTAGAAATTTCTTTTTTCTCTTTGAGAAATAGCAAAGTATTCAGAATGGAAATGCACTTTCTTACCCCTTTACATACCACAACCCTTAGACTTCCAGACCCACATGTCTGACATCTCTTACATGTATTTTCTTGGGAACTATGCAATGTGATTTGCTTGGCATCATGCAAATTAGAGGAACTTTTAATGAGTCTTTATGCTCGTGTGTAACACCACATTTCAGATGTTCACAAATACAGCCAGGTGCCACACTTAAGAGGCAAATTTTCCATTAGTGGCCAAACAGCATCACCAGGTAAAATGCCTCGGAAGCTTTTGTTGGCTGTGTACAGAGTAAGAGAATGCAATGTTATTGTCTGCTTTGGGTTCTCTCTTCAACCCCTCTTTGGTCACCAAGACTTTGTATTCACACTGCAAACAGTACTTCCAAGATGTTTCTGTAGCAATCTAGAAATTAGGAGTGCAAGGGAAATTCTCACCAGTACATTTTGAATGGTTTCATAAATTTTTATTAGTTATGAAAATGAGAAAGAATGGAAGTATGAAATGATGAAAATAATTTTTAACAGATTTGAGTCATAAAACCGTTTATATATTAGTAGTTACATCATTAAAAGTATTGACATGACAGCAGCATATTCCTTCCTTCTATCAGGGCTATACAAAACCATAATTTAGAATCAAACAGATCTGTGGTCAACTGCTGCAACCTCCTTCTCAAATGAGAGACAACTTAGATCAGGTTGCTCAGGGAATTGTCCAATCACTTGTTTTGGTTAGTGCAAAGGATGGATATTCACAAACATATCTGGACAGTCTTATGCCTAGATTAGCACTTCATTTTACATTTAGGAGTGCATTTTCGGAACACAGCAGTTAATAATCACAAGTCTCGTTGCTCAGGTTTGTTTCATGAAGTGGTCTTGGGGGCACAGAAGGGATTCTTGTTCCCTGGAAATTAAATGGAAAACAGGTTTCAGACGAGCACCTAACCCACTTCCATCACTAATAATGTCAAAACACAAGTACAAGCTAGAGGCAGTCCAGATTGGTAGTCTTAACTAGACCCCTCAGAACACACCTCATGTGCACCTAGGACCTCCCTGTGGTGCCACTTTACTACTTCTAACAATATAGACTAATTCCTGCAGTAACCTTGGGAGGAAAAAACTGTTGTGGGTCAAGTCCCACTACCCAATTTGGGTCTTCAATTGCTCTGAATCCTGGATTCATAGTTACACTGATAAATCTGTGTCTTTTTAAAGCAAGTAACTATTATGCCAGTGATTTTCTTAACTAGAAATTAAGATATATGCAAAACTGTGTAACAAGTCATGTACAATATAGGAATTCTACTATCCAGGTTCCTTTATCTCCACATTTATTCTTTCTATGGTGCAAAACACATTTAAGTATTTGAGTTTTTTCATACACTGAAAGAAAAATAATGTCATGTACATGCCTAGTATTTTAACATCTGTTGATATTTCTTGGTTCATTGAGGGCTCTTTTTTAATCTTAATTATGCTAATAAGATCAAAATTAAGAGAACAAATTCTTTTTTAGAAGAGTGTTTCTGTTGTCTCCAAAATCCCAGAAATCTCATCACCGATTGCTCCGTGATATTTTCGGCTTCCTGTGTATCAGATTTAAATGGATGTGAACAGCCCTTATTGAAGAAATGCTGTCATTATTAGGTTAAATCATGGTCATTTTTTCAGAGGGTCAAATCTTTTTGGAGGGGGCTGAGAGGTTTTCAGGCAGAGGGACATCTCAGACTATGCTACTGAGAGTCAAGGGAGTCTCCTTTACATGTCTTAAGTCATAGAACCATAGGATTCTTTGAAATGGAAGGCCATCTCATTGAAGATCATCTCATTGCAACCCCCTGCCAAGGGCAGAGACATCTTCAACTGGATCAGGTTGCTCAGAGCTCCATCAAACCTGGTCTTGAACACTTATAGGGCATCCACAACTCCTCTGGGCGACCAGTGCCAGTCCCTCTCCACCCCCACAGTAAAGAATTTCTTCCTAATACCTAATATAAAGCCACTTCTTTCAATTTGAACACATTCCCTCTTGTCCTGTCTTGCCCCATCTTTCCTTAAGTTCCTTTCAGGTACTGGAAGACTGCAATGGTCTCAGCCCAAAGCCGCCTCTTCTCCTGGCTGAACAATCCCAAATCTCTCAGCCTTTCCTCATATGAGAGGTGCTCCATCCCTCTGATCCCCTTGGTATCCCTCCTCTGCACTCTCTCCACCAGCTCCATGTCCTTCCTGTGCTGGCACCCCAGGGCTGGGGCAGCTCTGCAGGTGGGGTCTGAGCAGAGCGGGGCAGAGGGGCAGAATCCCCTCCCTGCCCTGCTGCCCACGGGGCTTTGGGTGCAGCCCAGGACACCCTTGGCTTTCTGGGCTGGCAGTGCCCATGGCTGGCTCCTGTCCAGCTCTCACCCCCAGCACACCCAAGTCCTTTGGGGCAGGGTAGCTCTCGGTCTGGTCATCCCCAGTCTGTACTGGGGGTTGCTTTTTCTCTGGTACCTCTGCTGCCAAGCTGAGCAGGATGTCCACCCGGTCACCTCTGATGCAGTGGCCATCACTTCTACAATACACTGAAAGGCTTAGGAACTTGCTCCTTCTGGAAGCCTAAATGGCCAAATGGTTTTTTGCATGTTTTTCGTAGGGTTTTGGGAGCTCTGTCTGGCTCACTTCATGTTTTTTTGTAAATCTGGAGGAATTGGACCCCTTTGGGTAGACACCATAATTGAGGCCTCTAAGCAGGTGTCATGACCAGCAACTGATCTAAGTGCCTATAGAGTCTGCCCCACAAACTGTCACACCACATCCTTTTATGTGCCACATCCTGCCCTGTTCTCTGTGCTCCTGGTCGCCAATACTCCCTGGAGCCATTTAAATTTGCCACTCTGCTCCTGGCAATGCTCCCTCCATGCCTGATTGGTTTGCAAGAGATTCTGCGTCCTGAGGGGGCTCGGCGCTGAGTCCGTGGAAAGACTGTACCAACTGTCTTTTGTTGTCATGACAAAGAAATTGGAAGGGAAAAAAAAAACACTCCGCAAAATTATGTGGCACGTCTCATTCCTGTATTGTGTTGTGTGGACACTCTTTTGAAACTCCATTTCAAAGAGCTGCTTGGATCAATGGGTGCATTTGTTTCCTAGGTGCTGCCTTAGATACACTGACAAAATCCCACCTTCAGTAATCTCTGACTTTGGTAAAAGTGTGATTGTGATAGATAATAGCGAGGAGCAAAGCAACATCAGTGTTAACCTGAAAGTCTAAATTCTGTATGAGAGAGAAAGATCAAGTAACTCACCTTCAGTAGAACTGCACGTTTTTAACAGCAAATATAAGACAGCTACTGTGCCCAATAGTATTGAATCAGTAAACTGAAGTGAGCACTAGGCACAGGAAAGATAAATCAGAAGGGAAGAAATAAACCAAACTGAAAAATAAGACGGTGGTAACAAAAATGATAATTAATCTGAACAGACAAAGTGGTTAATAGGACAATGGCAGTTAAAATAGAAGTCAAAATATAAACAGACAAGTTTTCATTTCAACAAAAAAGTGTAAGTCCTTTTAGTGGTAAAAGAAGATACACAATGAAAGAAAATATTTCCTGAGAAAGTAGGGCAATTTCAGTGTTAATATAATTTATAAAACTGCTAGTAAAAGGGAAGTACGAAACCCTATATATATGAAGAGTGGCCTTGTAAAAGAGCCAAATCCTTCATAATTGTGGAAAATTATAACTAGAATTTTAAGGGTTTGGGGGTTGGTATTATGGACTGAAGAGGCAAGTTCTGAGAGGTTCCATTTTCCAAACAGCGTTAATTTTCCTGGGTTCAACTTTAGCCAACTGCTTTTCATCCAGGTGCTGATTTTGGCTAGAGTACTGGGAGGATAAATGCTATATCCTGTAAAGCATGAAGTAGAATATTTGCATACTCTTTTATATTTCCCAGAGAATTCAAAATATATGGTGGAAAATAATGACAGTATCATGCCAATCAACACACTAAGTGTCAGAAAATCTGCAGCATCACTGACTTTCTTTGTCAAGAGAAGAACTCTTAATATTATGATCCAGTTGGTTTTTTGTTTGTCTGAATTATTTAGAAATGTTGTTTTGTATCTAAATACCAACAATAATGAACCTCACTAGACTTCCTGATAATCAGATCTGGGTTGTGATTTTCCCAAAGAGCCTATCAAAAATTAAATATTACCTGAGGATTAGCATCTGACACCCCAGAAAAAGGGTCAGTCATTAAAATATATTTTCAGGAGAAATGCAGTGCTGCAGTTTATAGCTCAGACAGTCCTCTGTTCCTCACTTCTGCATTCTTTATTGAATTATATTATTTTCTAAAATATATAAAAAGTCTCTTATCAAGAGTTAATTATCTGATTCTCAATGAATCCATATTTGAGCTTAAGGCTGTCACTGCTACCATGAGACAATATGTTTTCCCATAGGAGAAGTTGCTGATATAGTTGTTTACAAGACTTTTTCCTGGGGAATACATCTCTGCTACAAAGCAGAAATAACTGACTCTGAATCTTTTAATGAATACCCATTTGTGCTGTAACAGATCCATTTTAAGAGTAGCATGCAAAAACACAGAGAGGGTAAGTAAACTGGTACATTCCTGTTGATAACTGAGATAGTGGTAGATCAGTCTGGACATGCACTTATCCTATAATATCCTATAATGCTACAGTTTTAGCTAAAAAAATAAAATTTTCCATTAGAGGTGTCATCAGGATTTTTTTTTTTTTTGTCTCGATATTTTCTCTGTCTGTCTTTATCCTGATAAGGGTACCAGGGTTCTGTGACCGTGTTTCCACAGTTTCCTCTAATATTTCCACTTTATTTATAAAGAACATTTTCTTAGAATTAAAAAATTCCCTAAAAGTAACACAGTACTTTCCAAAAATCTCTCCTTATAATCCACAGGTTTGAAGGTAATGATGGTAATGGAATAAAATTTCTGTAAATCTTCTAGTTGTGTGTTATCTATACACTTAATAAAACATCTTATCAATCTTTGTTACAAACTCCAGTGTTAAAAAACTGTTTTATTCTGAAGTGTAGAGGAATTATTCATTTGAAATTGAAAAGTCAGTCTGCAGACTCTGAAGTAAATAATTTTCCTTGCTAAGAACAGGGAAAATTGGGTGAGCAAGTAATTGAGTAGTCATGATGCAATAAGAACTCCAAAGAAGGGAGACTTGATGTCAGCAGAAAGATTCTCTGCTCACAGTCCAGTGTTATAGAAGTAACACTTTGGAGAAGATATGTAGAGTTGTCACATATGCTTATTATCCCCATATCCTTTATATAGTAATCTCCAGACACTGCTGCTACACAAAAAGGAAATTATGAATAAAATGCTCTGGAATTCCTTAGCTGGGACTTATTTGAAAATCTCAGTCAGTAATATTCTTTAAAAATATTAATTATTAGCTAGGGGCAACATAGAGTACTAGATTCCTACTGACAAGCAGATATTATAATTTTGGGCACAAAATTCAGTACAAGCTTCTGAGTGCAGTACAGTTGAAATCAGTGACAGAAACACTATCACTAATAGTCATGAATTCAACCCTAGAATTTTATATATTTTTTTTTTTTCCTAGCAAATGAAAGAAAGATTCTGCGAGTTTATCCATTCACTCATAAAATTATCTTACATAAAATTTCTCACATGTTTCTTACAATGAATCCAGCTGACTCATTTGTTAATTTTTCACTAGTAGTGATCTATTTACATGTCTATATAGACTCAACTTCCAGTAGCCATTCCTTAACAGTATCTACACAGCTCCTGCTGTGGAGAAGTCAAATAAATCAAATAAATAAGAGTAGAAAATGTACAGGAAAAGAGAATAAAAGCCCATGATTTCTAAAGGTAAGAAAATAGCAAGGTGAGGGGCTTAACCTATAAAAGTGAAATGATATCTGGCTAATGAGTAAAAATCAAACATATTAAAGAGAAATTTTTGCATAAAGACTACGAAAAGATATCATAGATTACCAAAAGATATCATAGAATGGGAAAAAATAATTATAATCAATCTCTTTGTCTATGACTGAAAAATAGGTTCGTAAAAGCAGTTCTGAGAGGTGTCACCAACAGAGGATTCAGGACACATCAGTAACAGCTATGTATAAAACATTGGGGTTTTAGCATCTTTCCACATTCCCTTAAAGATGCTGCTTTATGGGACAACTGAATTGTTTTCTTCTTTTATTGTGACAAGTTCCTGAAAGGTTTATCATGACAAACGTGTTCTTTTCAGTGATGATAAAATGCTGAGATGATAACGTGGAGGGGGGAGGGAAATGAAGGCATTTCTTTAGGTGAGAAAAAACAGTGGTATCCAGATTTTTTTACAGTAGAGGTGGCTAAAAACCCAGGATAACACCCTGGAAATTTCATGGTAAAAGCTGGGAATTCAGGGAAAATTCTTTAATGATGGCATAGTTGCATTATATAAAGTGAATTGCCAAATTGTATCATCACAGCAAGTATTGTAAATAAATGCAAGAGGCATCTTGACATTTTTATAAAAAGGGAGGACACTGAAGGGTGCAGTGACACTGCAGCAGGCTTTTTTGAGACAAGCAGCTTCTTCCTGTCCAGCAGATCTGCACATTCCTTAGCACTCATTTTAATTACATTTCAGAGGCATTACTACTTTAACTTTTCACAGTCTCTTAAAGCTAGCTGAATTTTGCTTCATTATGTTAGTTATACATAGTGTCTCCAATTCTTAATATCTGCATAAAAGAACTGCCAAACCACTGCTGAGGGCCAAAATTTTAGTTTCTCTTAATAAAAAAAAGTCTTAAATTGTGCCCCTGGAAGACACTTCTATACTCTTGCACCAAAGCCCTTGATAGACAGTCATATTTTACAAGATGTACATTTTTATTTATTTTTATCTGAATTTTGTATCATTTATACAAAATAAACATCTTAGCATGCTTTCAGTAGATGCTGCTGACAACTACCTTCTATCAGGTCAGAAACTTCTGGTGTCAAGTCCTGCTCCTGCAGTCTCCTCAGTCTCATTATAGAAAAAGGGAGATGGCAGTAGGTTTTTCAAATGCCGATTTCAATGTGACTTGGTGATATTCACAAGCCCTTTAAGACCTCAAAACTTTCCATATCAACATGCAATGTTTTCAGATAAAGGGACATATTTTTTTCTCTCTTTGCATATCATGACAGAAATGTGTTTCAAAACACATTCAGTATTTAAAATCAGAAAATTTGGAATTTTAACAACCTTACTTACTGCGACTACCATCTAAAGGGCTTCTGATAGGCAAGGTAGTTTCAAGGTTGTTTGCAAATTTAATTTGCTATCTCTGCTTTTACCAGGCAGAGATTTTTTTACTTATAAAAATTACATGTAGAAAAAGTGACTAAATTCCTATTTTTAGGAATTTCCAATTTAATGTAGGCATTTGGAAATAAATAGTTCTTTCTAAATAATGTATATAACTAACTAGGTTATAGAAAGCTTCCTGATTTTGTGGAAGTTTTTATCTATTAACATCTAATTATGAGAGGTTAAAAAACTCAATGGCAAATCACTTCCAGAAGGTATTTTCTTTTTTCCTTTGTGATACCATTGTTTACATCCATTGATATAATTTTTGAGTAATAGACATGGATGTGGTTGGTCATTTTAGTAAAGCAATCTTTTTGATACACTCCACTGATGATGTATTATAGGTACACCAATGCATAGTCTAATGAAAAACATCTCTCCTCTCTCCTAAAATTGTGAGCAAGTGCAATAAAAATTACTATTCATGTCATATTACCAACTTTGTATTCTTCTTATTAGGACCTTGTGTAAATCACAAGGAACGATGACAGATTTCACACATTAGTCATGGCAAAATGGTAAATTTCACAATTAGTCATAGGCTATTAGAAAATGATCTAGAAATCTAGTTAAAGTCATTTTTATCATTAAGTAGATATTTAATATTGTCTTCATAGAAAACTTGAATGTAAGTATGGCATTTCACCTTATAAACAACTCTTGAATTTCTAGTTTCAATATTAAACACAAGGTAAATCTTTTTCAAGCACCTCAGATATATATTTCTGGAAATAAAAGTTTTTTTCCTATATACATACCAGTTTGCAATAGTGCCAGAAGTCAAATTTTTGTATTAAAATCTGGGTATTTCCCTCTTGAAACAAAATATATAATATCAAATTTAGATACTTTCTGCAGTTTTGTTACTTAACTTTGAAAACTCTTGAACTTTGTGCTTATAACTGGTTTTGAAGTGTCCCCAGAAATTTTTGTTTATTCAATAGGTCTACAGAAACAGTGTTTTCCTACAATTTGTGTTACTAGCTCATTTCTTGTCCAACTCGTAATTTAGAATGATGAAGATCTACTGACCTTCAGCATCTTCTCATAATGCATTGACTATGTAAATGGCATACACTGAAAGTTGTAAAAAGATCTTCAGCCTCCTTCTTTACCTTGGATCATGATGCTAATTTTTTTAGCTCATCCTTCATGACAGTTTGGGTCAGTGCCACCTATTTATGACAACCTTGGTTAGTATCATTATGTGTATTTACACATAATTTTAAGAAACATAATGCAATTTTGGTTGGTTCATTTTTCAGACTGAAGACCTACAAGGACTCGAAGAGTAATCAGACTTCTTCAGTCCAGCCACACAGAGATTCATAGTTTGATATAAAGAGGAGAATAAAAAAAGTTAGGGTTACTTAGATTACCCTACTGTGAAAATATAAGACTACTCATTATTGGGTACTTTTTTCTAGTATGCTTCTAAATATTTACACACTGCCATGTGCTGTTGTATTTCCCAAGTTTTGAAATGATCCTTAGTTTAGTTTGAAAGTATAATATCTAAACAATACCAGAATTATCCAGATAGAAAGTTTCTAACATGGTTTTGAGTATTAGAAAGCAGACATTCTTTACTACAGTGCACTGGTCACCCAGAGGATCCTTCCTCTAATTGAGTGCCTCAAGCATTGGGTAGAGATTTTATCATACACACTGATAACATATTCATCAGCTATCCCTGGTTAATTCATGTATATTTATTACTTTATTTTACATATCACACCCCTTTTCAAAGCCCTTATATGGTTCTTCTCAGGTTTTCTTTGGTGGTCTTCAATGTCCACTGTCCTTTTTAGGTGGCTTTTCCTCAACCCCAGCTTCTGAGTTAGCATAGTATTATTATTTTGCATAACTCCTGCTTTGTCAGCCTTGCAGAGCTGAGGTGGCATCCTTGCATTTTGCACAACTCCTGTTTGCCTAAGTTACATCCTCTATCTATTGCTCCAAGACTGTACTGTTCTGTTTGACTGTCCTTATGAGGGTAAAATGCTGTTCTGTTCTATTCTTCTTGTCAAGTCTCCCTTTTTCTTGAGACTAGGGAACTGGTCTATATTTCATTTTATAGTGTAAGACATTACAACACAGCTGAATTCTGATGGAAGCTAAAACACACAAAGCAATTATTTTGGTGACAATTACAAACATGTTTTAACCAAGTCCAGCTGGGTAACCACGCACTAAGTTTGACCCAGATATCTTCAGATCCCCAGGAGGTGCCATATTTAGCTGTGCATTGTCAAATTTGTGTTTCCAGATTTCCTGTACATCTTTAGACACTCTACTGCTTTGATAGAAAAAACAAGACTTATGCATCTTGGGTTTTTCTCTGACAACTGTTTGATTACTTGAGCAGCTTTAGCCCTTTTAATTCTGGAATAATGTATCCATGCCTTTACTCCATCCAGTTTCAATGCAGTAAAAGTTGTACTTGGTATAGTAAAAATACACTTTGGCTGAAGCAAAGCAGTTCCCCAGACTTTCAAGTAGACACAATCTCCTGGTAAGTACTCACCCACTGACATGTCCAGTTCCATAGGTCTGGAGACTACTTACTGAGCTTCATTGCTCACAGCAAATCCTGTAAAGGTTTGCTAAGAGAAATGAGGTATTTATTCAAATTGACCTCTTCTTTTATGTGTGTGTTTCCTGGAATGTGTGGTACTTGGTAGGGCTAACCATACAGCAGCTCACAGGGGCTTATTTTGCCTGTTCCTGGCAGCTGGATTTTAATTCAAAGTAGAGCAACAAGCAAGGCTTGGACCATGTTAAGGTTTCCTGATGTACTTTACACAACTGCAATTTGATTATGTAATTCACCTCTGTAATTTGCCATTAGCTTAGGGCCTATGAGTATGAAGATCCCAAGCTATTTCCAATGCTTTCCTAAGCTGTAGTACAACTTCTGCAATAAAGTGGGAATCTCCGTCTAATGACATTGCAAAGGTCCCCTGAATCTAGGAATTATTTGATTCAAGTGTTTTAGTCACTTCCCTAGCCTGGCTGGTGCAACAAAGGAAGACTAGGTCACACAAGAAAAGTATTGTCCTTTATTATCCTAAAAGAGGAGATTGTCCTCCCTTTTTTAAGACAATTTAGTAAAATCAACATGCCTATAATAATTTGAACACTTCCAGATCTTATGGCTCCTAGTACTACTTTGCTAGCCGTGTTAGGGTTGTTTCTTTCACAAACTATACATTTTTGGATTCTCAATTGTACAGTCTGAGTAATTTTAGATCCAATTATAGATTTTTGCAAATGTTTCAAAAGTTACTCAGTAGTACAATAAGTGGCTGTGAGTTTGCAGTCCCCTATTTAATGAACGATTAATTCAGGGATTACTATTTGATATTTGCTATTTACTGTTTGCCTAGTTAAGGCAACTGCCCAGCCTCATGGATCAAATTTTGCTTCTAAGGCTTAAATTAATTTGACAGCTCTACTTTGGTTTTTCTACTGGGAGAGGTGTCTCTGACAAGGGTGTTAAAGATAAGACTTTGTTTTCTAATGTGCCTTTTCCTGGAGCCTCTGGCAGCTTTATCGGTTAAATGATTCCCCAGTTCTGGTTTGGTCTTACCTGCTGCAACTGCTCTGCAATGCACAACAGTAACTTCTGCTGGTTTCTGGATGCTTTCAAGCAAATCCAAGGACTGTGTTCCATTTTTGATTATTGTGCCTTGAGATGTCAGAAGGACTCTTTCTTTCTAGATGACTCCATGTGTATGCACCATTCCAAAAGAGCATTTTGAATCAGTCCAAATGTTACTTTGCTTTCCTTTACTCAATTCCAAAGCTTGAGTGGGTGCAATCAGCTCTGCTTTCTGGGCCAAAATATCAGAGGGTCATGTGCCTGATTTGATTACCTCATGGTGTGCAGTCACTTCATATCCAGAGAGTTGTTTTCCATCTCATCCAAAGCTCCCATCAGTAAACAATTCCCAATCAGGTCTTTCCCAGGGGGCCATCTCCTAAATTAGGTCTGCTGGAATACACTTCTATACTCTGTAAGCAATCTCTTGCTGTGCTCTGTGGTTCCTTCTACTTGTTGGGCAGGCAATAACAGAGCAGGGCTGAAGACAGAAGTTGTTCTGAGTGTCACATCATCTTGCTTCAGCAAGACTACCTGGCATTTTACCATCCGTCCAGGAGATAGTCAGTGACACCCTTTTTGCTCAGGTATCAACTGCACTATACAGTGTACATAACAAGAACTAGAAAGGATTACAAAAATTTTCACAGACCCTGAAAAGTGGCAATATTGGAATCCCATCTCTGTTTCAACTGAAGCTTATTTGGAAGTGTATATATTTTTATATATGCCAGTAAAAGAAGTGTCTCATATGAATGGGTGAGGAATGAGCACAGAGATAGTTAGAGAAGTATTGATGGAGTAAATGTCATTACTGATGGCTCAGATGTCCTCCCATTCAGGGTGTGAATCTCACTGGTAAGAATTTTTACAGGAATCTGAAGATTCTAGTGTATTTGGGTAGCACACATGCACCTTATGAAGTGTTGTCACTTTAACACTTTCAGGAAACACTGGATATATTTACAAAGACAAGGATTTCACTACAGTGCATCGTGATTATATGTACCAATGCTTGTAGCATCAAAACTCAGTACTCCCTGGGCAAAAGCAGACTGGCTTTGCCAGTGCTGAGCAGTTCACCTCAGCTCATACTGCCAAAACCCTTTCCATGTGTCTAACAGTCAGTAACTGCAAGATATCATGGATCTGGAAATCCACAATACATTCAGGCAGGTTTCAGCTTTTCTAAATAGAAAATCTTGCGCTAAAAAATGGTTTTTCCTGAGGAAGCCCTGGTGTCAGTTACAGCTAAGAAATTAAAAGAAAATCTGAGCTGACTCAGTTTGTGATACTTTCTGATTTAAGAATATAAATTGTGACATAAAATATCTTTCATTCACCTGTTAATGTATTCAGTGATAAAACTTTCAGTTATTACAGCATATTTTCCATAGATTCAAGGATTTCCATTTCAGTCTTCAAACTGTTGTTTTCTAGTGTTAAAGGTTTGTCCATAGGAGGGCGAGAGCCCAAAGAAGAATTCCTAACTTGCATATAGCAATCCATACAAATATTGAACAAACGCTTTACAGATATTGATTTTACTGTATTTTTCTTTGCATTAGTCTTAGGCTAGAAGGAGAGAAGCAGGTCCCTCAGAGGGTACAAGAAAAAAAAAGATTCACGCAGGAAACCCCCCAACCATACCGTATGGCTCCCTCCACCACATTTTCTTCTGCAGAAGAAACTCCTTCTCCCCAGAAGAAGGTCCCTTTTCCCTGCTCCCAGCAATGATGGAAAGTGGTATAAACTTCTGGGTCCCAGTCATGGCACCTTCTGGAAAAACTAACCCTGTCCTGGCCAAAACAGGACAATTATATACGCTTCTATAAACCTAGATTAAATGCCAAACTCAAGTGCACGTTTTCTTTAGGGTTCAAAGCAATAGCTCACTAGAACTGTTCACCTTCCCATCATTCAGCTTGTAAAAAACCAAGAAAATATTTTGCATGTTTACAGTACAGCTTTCCCTTTTTATCCAGAGCCTCACAGTTTTCTCACTTGTACTCCAAGTGATGTTGCAATAAGAACTTTTGGTGTGGAATGAGTTAGGATAATGGGAGAATGGTACCATGGGTTAAAATTATTTTTAAAGTTGCCTAAGAACTTGGATAATACAACATTTTCTATAGTGCTGAGGCACTAAAAAAAAATTGAATGTAAATGGATGCAACATAATGTGAAGCACTGTAATTCTGGACACCACTTTTCCCATTGAATAGAATTTAATTTGCTATATCTCTATTTCCAGTGCAGTGGCCTTCTCTGATCAGTTGCATATAATAAATCTGCAATTTGAAAAAAACAAAAACCCAAACAACCAAAGATTTCTTTGTGCTTTAAGAATGAAATTATCATGAATATGTCTGATAGAGTTGTACAGTACAGTAGTCTTTGCATCTGTAAAAGCTTTTCTTTTACAATCAAGGGCCATTACTATACAGTACTTTTTAACATACTTGTCATCTCCAGTACAACCTTTCAAGATTCTGCTTTTTTCATGTGACTTAAATACACTTATCCATTTAAAATGCGCATTTTTATTGTTGCTTCTACAAGAGCTTCTTGTGTATTAAGTTTCACAGTAGACAAACCTCAAGTTTTTAATTTGGGAAATCAACTTAACTTTTTGTGTAGCAATTACATTTCCCATCCAAACATTTTTACTTTTCCCAGGATACTATACACATCTACTTCCCTTGTTATTTACCAGCATTTCATTAATAAACACTTGATGAAGGGAGCAGACAAAAATAGTATGTGAAACATTTTTTTTGCTTAGTAGAGCTAACTGTTTTATTTTAACTGGAGGAACCAAGCCCAGCATGCAGGGAAAAAAAAACCCAAAAAAGACAAAAGAAGAGCAAGACGGTGTTTTAGAAAAAATAAAATAGGAGAAAAAAAAAAGAGGAAAAGCTAATTTTTTCATACCAGTGATGGAGCTGGCTTTACTACCTTAGGGCATTAATTACTGTTTTAAGAGATCATCTTCTGTTTTCACTTAGGAGATGCAGTAGTATCAAAAATTTATTGACAATTTCTTCACAATCAAAAGTTTCTACCTCAGCTTAATCATGAGAAGGTTACCCTGAGGAGGTAATTCCAACTGAAAGAATGAGGAAGTACTTATTTAAAAAGAGGGAGAACCAAAGTTTTTGCTCTCACTCAGACAAAACCTGTCTCTTAGTAGCATATGTCTTTTTTTTTTAAGCAACAGAGTTGTTTAAAAAAAAAAAGCAAAAAATGGAATCAATAAAAATATCCTTAGATGATGGAACTTGGCCCTAACACAAAACAACTTTTTCCTCACCTGCTCCTAAAGGTCGGGATTGAGATGGGAGTAAGTTTTCATTTCTCCTCTCTAGGCTCTGTCTGGTCTGTGGATAAATATATTCTCCAGAGCTGTCAATCAGGAATTTCTCATGCATTCTGAATTCACTCAAAAATCACCAAGCAGCTCTGGAGGACACAGGAGAAAAGATACTTTGCTCAGGTGTACTATTTTGAAATGCACCGCCTAAGATGATAAAATCATCAGATATAGTGGATTATTAAACCAGATATATTCAGTTGTTCCATTTTCTCTGTAGATTATTACACAGTGTGTGCTTTTATAGTGATTTTTTTTCTCTTTTTTAACACCAAAAATGGCCTTAGTATTCATCATTTAAAGGGCAAACAGGATAAAAAATTGACCTGGTATTTGTCATCTTGGGCTTTCCACTTGCAAGAGTCACAATGTGCTATAGTAGCCTATTGATTCAACTTCCCTTGCTTTTCACTTCCTTTTTTTGCATGGGAAGGGAAATATTCCAGTGGTTGTTTGAATAACTTGAGCTTTGTTGACCTGGGACCTATTTTTTGGTGATCAAAACATTATCTTAGGGTTTTAACACTTCTGCAGTTTCAGATTCAACAGCCCTTGTAGACTTCCAAGGCTTTGTTTTCATCATTTACACCTGTTAGACACTTAGCTATTGAAAGGGCTTTTGCATGTTATTCAATGACAGTAAAAATAAAAATGGGAAGAAAGAATTAATGTTAGTAAATTGTACTCCACAGTGGCACGTGGCAATACATCCCTAAATATTCTACCCACAAGGTCTGCTAATGTTTCTACTACAAATGTTATGTCAAATAGTGACAATTTTTGTAATTTATTTTTGGGGTTATTGGTATTGGTTGTTTGTTGAGTTGGTTTGTTCCTTTGTATATAATTTGATATCTTGCAAGTAGAAAATATTTCTATTTTGCCATCAGTTTATACAAAGCAAGGTTTGGGGGAAAGGAAAATTAGTGGCAGAAGTAACAAATACTGCTAAACTATTGATTATCACATGGTGGCATGGGTAATAAATTAGCATTAATTCATTAGTTCTACATACAATGTAATTCAAATCACCTGATCCTTGCCAAATACCTGCCAAGAACTCAGGCAAAGCCCTTATGAATAGATATAGTCACCAGGAATCTGGTGAATTATTAAGCTGCATGGTACCTAAAATGTTAAACCAGCTTGGAATCCTCTTGGGAGTTCAAAAGGTTGAGGTTTTTTTTAATTTCTTCCCTTTTTGTTTGAAGTGTGAGTCTCTCGTTCAGTCAAGACTTCATTGTTTTTGCTTTGTTGGTTCCTACAGGGTTGATTCAGCAGAGACTCAAAGGTGCTATAAGCAGAACCAGGACTAGAAGCTTCTGTTTTCCAGGTTATTTTTAATTCTTATTGTGATTTGTGTGCAACAAAGTTCAAGGAGTTGTCTATGTCTTTTTTGTAAATGTAAATCAAAGAAGACCAGTCAGCTTTTCTGCCTCTGCCTGACAAAAATCTGATGCCATTAAGGAGCAATAAAAGCTCCAAAAGAAAATTACTCTTTGGGACCAGACATAGCAGCAAAGCTACGAGATGGAATACTCTTTAGAGGAATGAATAGCAAATTTATCATTTTTGTGGCCTTCTGTGGCAAATGTGGTGAAGGATGTTGTCACTCCATTGTCATTCATATAAATTCCTCTGCCATATGGGATGACATGGATGACCTCATATTAAAAATCACATCACTGAAATGAGCCAGGTAAAACAAAATAAATATTTTTGGAAGGATAATTTGGGGTCATTTCATCAATGTGATTTACTGAGGGGTCTTACACAGCTGTATCACCATGGTCCAGGGGTCAAGGCATGGAAGAGAACCAAAGCTTGGCCTGGAAGTAGCCAGGTTTGTGTTGACTGCTGAAATTCTCATGTTTTCTGACCAACTATTTCCTTTCGAAGGGTAAAGCTGCCTGAGCATGTTCATGGCAGGCTCAGTTAATCCAACTGCACGCTGAAGGAGTTCAAGGAAAACAAGAGTTTATGGAAGGATGAAAGCAAGGCTGGGAAATCTGAGTTCTGCTCACAATTCTGCTGTGGGTTTTGCCCATGAGCCTTAGAAAATCACTTGTAATTAAGCCTCAACTCCATAAAATGGCACAGTAGGGGAAAAGAATGAGGCAGATGCTTTCTTTATTCAATATGGTAGCTAAAGAGGAGTAGAGCTTCATGCTGACTGTGAGTGGAGGCTAAAAAATAAAAGAAGAAAGAAAAAGGAAGGAAAGATTTAAAATGGGTCAAAGTTGTCATTGATTATTTTTTTATATGAAAGATTTAAGTTCTTGCCACAGTAAGAGCATATTAGTATGACCAATATGCACCTACACCCTAATTTTTGCTTATCAAAAGTTTTTGCCTCAGCAATTCAGTGGCTTTTGCATTGCTAAATGAGATGAGAACAGCTTTTCCTTTTATTATTTTGTTGGATTGTAACAAAGCTTAAGAGAGGTTGGAGGACAAGGTAACTCAGTTTAATAATGAATAAATGTAGGCTATTTTTGGTTTGCTATCCAAACCTACACATTTTCTCTTTGATGTATGTTTCAATCAACATAATATTGATAAAGAAGTATCCATGTGCAGTCTGAAGGTCTCTTAAGACTAAAAACAAGAAATAAAATGAAAAGGAAAAACCCTACATGTGCTATAAAAATGCACAGTGGGTGAACAAAGAAACATAGGTTAACCTTGCGGCAAAAAGAATCAGGCAGAAAGGAAAGATAAACATTCTAATGAAAATGTAGATGCTATACATATGCATGCCACCTAGTTGTGCCAGTTTAGATTTGGTGGGTGTGTTGTTTCTTCTAGTCTTTATAGACATTATGGACTTCCTTTTCACTAGAAAAATCGTGGGTTTAATTAAACCTGCCTCAGGCAACAAATAACAAAAACAATAGCTTGAATTAGGATAAAAAAAGGACAAAAAACAGGCAAGGCTAAAGAACAGTGGAGAAGTTCTAATGCCTACAATCTCTGTAGCATGGAGAAGATGAACAAAATTTATATGAAAGTACTAATCTATGTGTTATAATGTTTTTTTAATTTTCCTATTAACACATGAGGAATCAGGGTACTGAGACTGTGGACATCATTGTATATAATAACCTATACTTATATAGTACTTATGTACTATATAAGTATATAGTACATAAGTATATAGATATGTACTATATAAGTACTTATGTACTATATAAGTACTTATGTACTTATAGTACAGCCTTAAAATGTCCCATGTTTGTATGCTTTGTGTGCCTTTGGGTCACATTTTATATTTAAGTTCTTCTTTTAGGACAGGTATTTGTTTACACTGACGTTTTCAACTGCAGGAATGTGCCTTGTCCTCTTGTCTGAATACCAAAATCTCAGTATTGGTTTGCTACCTGCTTGGTATTATCAGCATTTGTAAAGATGGGACTTTTCTTAAAAGTCCACTTTCCTGGATTCATGTTATTAAAGGAGCAATACAGCTTACATTAAAAATAAATAAATAAATAAATAAATTTTTAAAAATCCCTAAGTCAGTCTTGGAGCTTTAAAGTTTGGAATTGTGTTATGTCTTCCACAAGAGCTCAGCATTGTGGACATTTTAGTGGGATTTATTTTTATTTTACATCTGAATATCACAGTGAGTATTGAGGAGTACTCTAAAGTGTTTTACTGAAGGGTAATGTCACTGTCACGTAACAACCTCTAAATGAATTCCGGCTCTGACCATATTTGAAAAATCCACAGCTTTAAAATCTTCTGCAAAACAGTTAATTACATGTGATAACTGGCAATTTACCTTGACTTATTTGAGTCATGCCTAATTATGCAAGTAAAATTATGAGGATAGATCTTTAGAGTACCATTGATCTCAGCAGATTACTGCTACACGAAAGATTTTTTTTTCAAATTATTTATTGACTTTTGGAATACTAGATTTTTTTTCTTAGTTCTCCCCACTTCTATTTAATTTGAGTTTGGCTCTAGGAACTCTTATTTATACCCATATTGATGTAAATAATTATTATCTCTCACAAGACAGGCTTAATGCATTTAAAGCAGAATCAGATAAGATTAAATCTGCACTGAATCTTCATGAACCTCAGATCTCTGAGTATGTCAAATTTGATCACAGAACTCATTATCAGTAGAATAATACATCATTGGTAGATAGGTTTTATGTTGGTTTTCTGAGTTGTGAAAGATTCCAAGAGTTCACATATTTCAAGGTTAATTTATGACCATGCTGTTTCTTTTTAGGCAATAGATTTAGTATAGCCCAATCTGTTAGAAGGAAGATTGCTACTCCTGTATTTTTCTCCTTTTTTTCTTTTTTTTTTTTTCTATCAACACAATTGTTTCTGCTCACTGGTGTCTCCCTCCCACTCTTTCAGCAGCTGCTTTACTGTGACATCTTACCTCCAGCAAAGTGGGAAGTTGAGCAGCTGCTTGCAGAACCAAAGCCAATCTTCTGCCTGGGATCAGTTGGCAAGGATTTCTGTGAAAGAAGCAAGGATGCAGTAAAGGATATGTTCTGAATTAATTGTACCTGCTTCCAGCCTGTCTCCAAAACTTGCTGGAAAATGTATCCATCCATTTGTGCAACAGCAGCAACAACAAAAATTACTCCCTAATCATCTTTGAAGGTTAAAGAGATTTAACAAATCAGATCTGTTTATTCATGGGAACCATAGCAGCGCTGATGAGTTTTTTAAAAATTCAAATTGCATTTATTTCTTTTCAAATTACTCTCAATCATGTTTTTCAGTAAGGCTGTGTGTATGAATGCAATTCCTTAGTGTGAAGGAAGGGCTTTATTTATTTACTGTTATAATGGTGTTTTGGAGATTGAGTCATCTGATGATTCACTCTGTTCAGCTGCATAAGTAATATTGCAAATACTGAGCGAGAACTAAGCTGACATCCTGTAATATTTGTTGGTTTGGACTTCCAGGTACTGGAAGGCTACTGAAGATTATAAGGCTATTGAAAATACTTTATTTTCTATAGCACAAAATGGTTAGTGTTGCTTCTCACTCAGGAGGTGACAATAAAAAGATTATTTTCCTGATGCTCTGTCATTTGGTCCAAACTTAAATACATCATGTCTACCAAAACCAGAAGCACTTCTGTGTGCACTGTACTATACACACAGTGTTGGTAAGAAGGATCAGGACTTTAGATGGGTCTTAGCTAAATGCAGACTAAGGAAGAGCTTAATTTTCTTCTTTATCAGAATAATTTGAACTTCCTAGAATAGCATTTCAGAAGAATACACTGGAAGTATAATGATCTAGGGAAAGGTAATAAAGTGGAGGAGCATACAAGAGACTTTCAATAAACTGTTGAGAAAGCCAATTACTTTGTGGGCAATGATCTTGGCAATGCTGTCTACCATTAGATAGACATTGTTTTATTGGTATTCTTGCCCTTTCTAACTCAGGAGTCACCACATGAAAATGTTACATGTTGTGCCTTCCTGAAGTTGAAGGTGGATATGATGGTTCAGGAAACCTTTCTTGGTAGTGTTTGCCCCACTTACATTTCCAGCCAAGGAGATGAGGAAGATGAGTAAAAGAACATAATATCACCAAAGTAGGGAGAGACCTCCATTGAGTGGACATTCATCAGTGTGATCATATACTGTGAAATCACTGATTCTCCACCCAGACTCTGAAGAAATACCTATTTGATATCTTCAAGTTTACTTTGGATTAAATCTTCTCCCAGCCCAAGCCTTAAAGGCATCCCTGTCTTACTACTACACTTTGTTTGGTTTTTTTGTTTGTTTGTTTGGGGTTTTTTGGTGGGTTTTTTGTTGTTGTTGTTGTTTGGGGTTTTTTTTTGTTGTTGTTGTTGTTGTTTTGTTTATTTGTTTTTGTTTTGGTTTGGTTTTTTGGGTTTTGTTGTTGTAGTTTTTTGGGGTTTTTGTTTGTTTGATTTTTTTTGGTTTTGGTTTTGGTTTTTTTTGGATTCCTGATACATGATAGATAAAAAATTTTCCTATAATCTTGATTTGCAAAAGCAGCATGGTTAAATTGCCCTCATGGCCATTTTGTGAATGGACAGCAAGACAGTAATCAATCCTTGAGGATCTGGGAACAGATTGAGAGCTATCAGATCATCTCTTCTTACACAAAATCCTGAGCTAGATCCAGATCAATAAGGTTTGAGCTGGTTTAGCTGGTTTATTTCCCCCTTTTTTTTTTTTTTTTTTTTTTTTTTTTTGGTAAACTATATAGTACTATGAGGCAATTATGCTGTCTTTCAAAGCTGCATGATCCAGTTACATCATTGACACAATGGGGTTGTCTTTTGGCTCCTCAGGAGCTCAGAAGGTGAGTTGGAAGAAACTTGTACCCCTCTGACTTGTGCTTGGAAGCAGGAGGCAGTGGTCTGCAGGCCAGGTAGAGCAGCTGCTATTACAGTAGTTGGCAGCAGTCACGGTGTTTGATTTACATGTTCAACCATGCAAAATCAGCTGAAAATTATGTAGCTGAATTCAGATGGCCAAATAATGAGAGTGTTTGTATTGCTCAGCATTTTCTTTTCATTCCAGTCCTTACTGTCTAGCTGCAAAATTTCCTGTGGTTTAGTGGATGTCACACAGAAGACTGGGTTTCAGAAACAACAACAAAATAGGATGTTGTTAAAACAGTGGGCTAGAAGTAACTTGTCACAAATGGGATTTCAAATGAATTTTCAAAGAGGCTTCTATTTGGGCCACAAAATTCCTCCAATGATTCTGGCAGTCCTACATGAACAAAGCTATTTCAAGAAAAAAAATATTTTGTAATTTCTAAAATTTGGGAAAAAAAAAAAGATGGAAATTTGGAATTGATTTTGTAACATTGTCGGTTCACTAAAATAATTTTTTGTCAACCATAATTTTTTTTGTATTTGCATAAAATAGAATCTTTTCCAAAAAATGCAGTAAAGCAGTGCTATGCCATTTTTAATTCTCCATGACTATGTCGGCCTTGAGAGTGGATAAACATGCCACTTCCATTATATGACCACTATTTTTGACAGTGAAGTATCATCGAATGTTAATGCCTCTCATGTTCTCTTCATTATACATGCTCATTTTCATGACAAAGATCGTAAAAGGAACAGAAAATGGTACAAAATTAATATGTTCTCCTGACAATCTGGAGACAGCATTGCATGATCTTATACAGAAGGCACAGCTGGGGACTTTTACAACTGCAAGTACACAGCTGCTTCTTCTACTAAGTTCAAAATATTTTCCATGCAGTTTTGTTTGCAAACCCTTGGATACATGTGTATTCATGGGTTTATGTTTGTGCCTGTGTGGACATCCTTCATAAGGTAACCAGAATAATATTTTATGTGTAAACTACATTTGATTTTTGAGCCTAAACTATATTGATTTCTCTTATCAAGGTTTTGGTTTGTAAAATTTTCTAAACCTTACTGAGCATGCCTGAGGGAAGAGGTAGACAGTTGTCATGGTTTGTTGACAGCTGTCATGTAGAAAAAAGGTGATCATCATATTGCTGGAGTCAGGCAGTCACTGTTTCTCCATGGTGTTCCACCTTCTTGGGTGCAATACTGGATCATCTTTGAGAGAATACCATTCAGACTGACCTTCAGATGTTGAGTTTCTCTCCTCTTCCCACAGAGATCCTTGCTGCTTGGGTTCACTACCATCAAGTTTCATGCCATGGGCCACGATATCCCAGCATTGGAGCAGCGAGGTCAGTAGGGGCTCACCCCCAACTGGTGGTGTAAACCTTTTCACATATCTTGCAGCTCACTCACAGACAGGGATGGATGATTATCCTTGGCCCTGCTTCTTCCTCCTGTAGTGAGGGTTCTGCTCCCTCTTCATTCCTCACTATGCAAATTGATTTGGTCTTAAGCTGCTTCTTCTTGTAGAGCAACTGCTACCAGCATGGATTGCTCCTCTGGTTTAGCTGAGTTTGAGTGGCCATGGTGCCTGTTTGTCTCATTTCCTCTTCCTTCTCCTGAGGGTACTGTCTAGTATTGAACTGTTCCAGTAAAAAGTGGCCAGGGCTCAGTACAGTGCATTGAGTTGCTCCTGACTGGAGTTGCCACAGCATTCCCCTTGCATTTATGAGGGTCGTGTAAGTTGCAAAAAACCTAATAAAACAGAGTACAAGAAACAAACAATTCACTTGGAGTTCTCACTTCCAACATTATCTAACTGCTCTTTTTGCCGTCTTACCTGACATGGAAAGGACCTTCTCCTCCATCCCCAGTAGATGACATGAGATGGTAAAGAATAATCTCAAAGTCCCAGCCATGCCCCCTCCTGGCTACTGTAAAAATTAACCTTGTCCTGGCCAAAAGCAGAACAGTGTCAGCTATTATCCAAATCTTGTATTTAAAACTGCATTGGGTCATATTGTTATTATCACCATCATTATCCATGGGCAGCTGATACTTGTATTGTTAAGGTATTTTTTAACCTATATTTTAAATGAGAAAAAAAAGTCTTGATTGGGTGGCTGACATATTATGGTTTGCCACCAGTTTTACATCCTCAAATTTTGCCCGCACAAAAACTTATTTGGGAGAAAGCCAGAAACAAAAGAAATTGTAGAGTGTTGTATTTACCCTTTGGAAAATAGGACCCTGCTTTGCAGATGTACTTCTGATTCACATATTTTCCCATTCAAAACCTGCATCTGCATTTCTAGATAAAAAGCAATATGAAGTACATAGCAGACTTATTGCAAGAAAACTTCCTTCATAATTTCCATTTCAGAAATTTCCTGGTCCATGTATACCTGCAGGAAAAAAACAAACCCAAAACTAATTTAAACCCCAAAATAATCCTAATTTTTTGTTGCTGAGATATACTGGTAGAAGTTCTGTTGCACTGGGCAGATATTTAAGGAATGCTTTTGAAAATAAAGAATCCTTCATATTTTCAGAACCTTACATCTCTGGTGCAGATCTGAAAAATAGCTAATCCATAACATCTGAATGGATGTATGCAGTCAGCTGAGCTTGAGATTTCCCCAGAAGAACTTACCATATGCTTCTCTCAATGTAACTGCCTTCTCTCAAGGTAATATTATCATCAAATTTATAGAAAATTCCATCCCCCAAGTAATTACTACAAAATTAAATATATATTCTTCATTTTAAGGATGTTTAGGATTTTTTTTTTGGAAAAAAATAGATAATCAAACACTTTCAAAGATTTTTGATATTGTCTGATTTTTCTAAGGAAGCAAAATGGTGCTGAGTTCTAGAACATAAACTGTTTTTTATGATTGTGGTAAGTTTTCAGTTTTGATCAAGAGTACACTTTAAATGTGTATAAATTCAGCTAAGAATGTGATAAACAGTAAAAACACCAGTCTAGACTGTAGTTTATCTAGAGCACCTCTATAATCTTAAACAGAAGTGGATGGACAAGAACTCACGAGTGAAATACAGTTTTAGCTTAAATGAAGTAATTCTGCAGCTGTAAATGACTGTGCTTTAACTTCTCTGCATCACCTAGCAATGCAACATGAAGACCTTAAAGAATAGTGTAGATATCACATTCAGAATGTCAGAGGGAACTGAGTAGATGGTGCTCTGAAATAGTTGTTGCTAGTCTCCAAACACTGGGAATCTTTCCTTTAAAGTAAGAAGAATATGAGTCACAAAGAGCTTCTGTGAGTACAGCACCAGAGAAAAAAAAAAAAAGGTGTACATTGAGTAAGATTAGGACTTGTCAGAAATGCTTCAGGGGAGAGTTAAAATGAAGAAATAAAAGAATTTCTGGGTTGGGTTAATATCCAAGTGTCAAGGAAAAAATTTGGGCTATTGGGAAAAATCTTAATTACACTGTCCTTTCTTTTATTTCTGACACCAAACACCTCTTAAGAAGATATTAAGGTGTTGATAAATTGCAGTGTGTTTGGGTGTCCTAATTTATAATGTTCTCCAGCAAAAGGTGAATTTGTTAAATAGTAATGAAGTCCAAGACACAAGACTGAAATTGCCTCAGAGCCAAATGAAGACAAAAATTATTCTTTTTGAGACCTGAAAGGACAAGCATTAGATCAAAGAGGTCTTTTGCATAGAACTGAAGGGAAAGGGGAGAGCTGGCTTAGAGCTTGTGATCAGTTAACCAAGAATATGATGAGTCACAATGCCACAGCAGACTTCATATAGTCACACCTATAGAAAATGAAAGCCAAAGTAAAAAAAATGGCAAGCAAAAATAAGGAAACAGGACACAACGTGATAGTTCTGAAAAGACAACTGTTACACTGTGGCCTTACACAACAAGGAGAATGAAAGATGAAAAAGTGTTATAGTAACATAATGCATTGCAAAATACATCTTCAGCCTATTTATAAATCAGAAAAACACAGATAAGTTGTCTTAAGAGACTAATAAAAAGATACACTTTGATTTTAGAAATCTTGCAAAACTGTTTTCTAAGAGCTTTTGGCTTTATGGTTGGTCAGGTGAGTCAAAGAAGTGTGTGTGAGGGGTCATTGCTTTTTTTAATACTCTAATCAAGGCTTTGATCTTTCTGGATGAATGTGTTACCACAGAAACATATGATGTGTGTTCTGTTTTATTTCATACATTATGTGTATGGGTTGTGGCTATTGCTTGAGTTCCCATGATTATTTAGTGAGGAAGCGGTGTATAATTCCTGACAATGTGGTGGTTTATCTAGTTACTTTAAAGAAAACTGGTATTTCAAAATGTTTCTCCTAAGATCATTACAAAAACAAAAACAATTGGCAAGGATATCAGTTCTTGTTACCAGTTGCCCAGCAAATGTAAAAACACTAAAAATTGCCACAGGAAGCAATAACTTCAATGACAAATTTTAAAGCTGTTTATTTGGTGTGTTAAGTAATATATTTTTGATCAAAGATAAACAGATCTAAAGTTCCATTTGTTTTGTTGCAGAGGAAAAAGGAATTTGCTATTCCCTAGAGGCTGACATACCTTGTAAAGCAATCTGTCTTCAAACCCAGAATGAAAGAGAGCCAAAAAAAATCTGAGTTATGTGACGAGTCCCTTGAGATGCTGCTAGTTGTTCTCTACTGTTGAGGACCACAGATTTCTCATATTGTGGGTCATATTGAGAATTTTCTGGGGTTCATTTAGGGGGGGTATAAGTATTATGAAAAAAAAAAATTATGTTGTCAGATGGTTACAAGTATTTGAAAATTCAATACTGTAAACTCCCCGCAGCTTCTTTTCAGTAAAACATATTTCTCAAAAATCTTCATTTGTACTTAAGCATGTGCCCAGGTTCCATACTGCACAAAAAGTGATAGATATTAATATTAGATATATGCATTTTACTGAACTTGCATTCCAAAGATAATTCTGGCTTCATGGAAAACCTTGGAATCAGAATTGCAAGGAAGTTTGAACTGCTGAATTTAAATCATAGGAAAAAATCCAGCAGTCCCACTTCATTGGAGACAGCAAGATAATTATTTTGAATTATCAGGGAAGCTTCTGTATGATTGTTTGGCCACATAGCTCAGAACCTGCAGAACAGGTAGAGGGGAGGCAAAGGTGTCTTTCAGTATCTTTGTTCCTTCTTTGCCCTAGATTTCTTCCCTCTCAGGGCTGCTTAAAATAAAACCCATAGCTCAAGATGTTTGTGCCCTAGAATTTGAGGATCCTTTCATAATATCTTTCTTTTGTCCCATTCTGGTTATCAGCCCATCCAGCAGAAATAAATATTGAAAGATATGTTTTTGGAGTATTTTTACAGTTGTCTTCTACAAGAGAAATGGTGTCATGTCTCCTGGGAAAGAATTTTAGAGCACTGTTACGAATTTCTCTCTCCTTTTAAATCACAACATTAAAATTACTTCTGTAATTCTAATTCTCAAACTACAAATGTGGTCAATAAAAAATTATTACATATAAAGACTACTGAAGAATAGAAGGAACTTGAGATTTTTGAAAGCACATGATACAGCCATAGTGAGCACACTGACCACAACAAATTAGAAACTTTCCCAAAACAAAATTAATCCCTGTTAATTAAACACTGCTTGCTTCAACTGTACTGGGAAATGCAGGATTCGAGGCTTAGACTGAGGTCATACATTATAGCAGTAAAGAAGAAGTATTCCGTTTTCTTAATTTTGAAAAATATGTCATTTTGCCTTGGGAAGTATTACAATATTTTAGTAATCAGCTGCAATGCTCATTAGTCTGCCTATATATCTGAAGCACTTGTATTTGTTGATGTAGCAGCAGCAGAGATAAAAGAAATTTGAAAGTGAAATCATTACAAATTTGAGTCAGTGCCTTTTTCAAACTGGAGGCTTGCAATATTACCCTTAATGAGATGATGCCCCAAACTCCAAAAATGGATTTTTGTTTTCTAACCTCTTTTGAACTTATTAGAAATTACTTTATGATCTGAATTTATGAAGAGACAGAATCTTCTGTTTACTGACCTCTTTTCTTCTCAGAAGAAAGGGGGGCAAAAGGGAGGCTTGCTAACTAGTTCACAAACTTCATTTCTAAAAGTAAAATACGAATCACTTGATACAGTAGAAAGTAAGCTAAGGTAGATTTATACTGATGCAAACAGAACCATAGTTTTATGGCCAAACAAATTTAAATTAATGTCTGTCGGTTGAAGCTATATGCATCCTCAGAGTGTTATACTTTAAAATGAACTAAAAATTTGATTATTTAAAAATAGCAACTGGAAGTGAAAAGGTGGAGACTTGCACATCTTATGAATTAATCCTGGGAGGAGTGCAGATGGAAGACTGCTTAAGGCAAAGCAGCTCATCTGCATATGGCAGATTTCAAGAACTGGGCCTGGATTACTCAGGGCCAAACACAGAAGGAACTTTAATAGAAATTTTTTATATTCACAGATCTTCAAATTTTCTTTCAAATAAATTGAGCAAGTAATTCTAAAAAGGAGATTGCTGTTAGTTTAATTATGAATTAATGGGGTTTTTTTTAACTTACAAATGAATTGATTCCCTGTGTGCACACAATGAGCAGAAATCCACAACAGGCAAACACTTGCATTTTAGATCTGGAGTAGAAGGAAAGCATCATTCTTAATTAGGCAATTCAAAGGTGATATGTAGTGCTGTAGGAAAAGTACCAGATAACAAGAAATGAAAACATTTATATGTTGTTGTAAAAGTTTCCTTCTGGTGACCTTACCCATGCTTGCTTGTGTTTGATGTAGTAGGACAGGTACTGTCATGTTAAATGGTCAACATATTCGTTATTTAAAGAATAACATTTTTCAGCAGTAATCTTGGATGTGTTCAAAAAATAATCTTGTTCATGCACGTCTTTCAGGTTTTGTGTTGTCACATAATTTTTTTTTTGGTCCAAAGTCTAGAATTAAATAATGAGAATTTCAGTCAAATAACTATGCAACTTTTTCTAAACATCTTTTCCACAATGCAGTAATATTTTAGAATGTATGTCTACATTTTTATCACCATGTTATTTATGTTTAATAGAATGTACTTAGTCCTTGCACCAGATTGGTGTTTTATTTGGACAGAAATCTGTAGAAGAGTCTACAAAAGGCCAAAGAACGCAATGTTGTAGAAAATTGTCCATCCACAGCTGTTCAGCTGAAAATTTAAAAAAAAAAAAAAAAAATTGTTTTTGGTTTTGGTTTTGGTTTTTTTTTTTTTGTTTGTTTGTTTTTTGTTTTTTAACAAAGAAAATTCTCACTAGTTTTTACAAGCATAGAAGTAATCTCCATCTTAAAAAAAAAAAAAGGCAAAATGCCAACCAGAAAAACAACAGACCAAAATCACATTAATCCAAAACAAATTATGTTTTTGGAAACGAGCAAGATATGGAAGGTCTGTATTGGCACACAGCTTTGTAAAGAACTGTGAGACTGTACAGCTGGACTTCATCTAAGAGGTCAGCATTTGACCTCAGCTGATGATCTGAGTTCATTAGTCAAAAGTATAGAGAAACCAGCCCTTAAAGACAGTCTCTGTCCTATATGTCCAGAGGTTTATATTTCTCTTCAGCAACCATGAAACTGAAATAAACACTTCAGATTAAAGACCGGGAAGACAAGTCCTATTGCAGGTCAGAGTCTTTTACTTGAATTATAAGTGACATGTCCATTTTAAGTTTGGTAACGTTAGCATTTACTTCTATACTTAGAGATTATGGCACATTTTAACAGAACAGATTTTGCTTTTGTTAATAGATTAAGAGAGCTTTAGCATCAAGTTTGGCAGACTGTGATAAAAGCTTTATTTTGACATGAATGTCCACTTTAACTGATTCCAATCTCTGCACAAAAACTCCTTGTGACCTCTCTATATTTGAAAAAAATTCCACTGGCCTCATAACATGTCTTCTCATAGTTTTGGAAGAGAGATCTTCCTGCTAAAAGGAAGGTCATCGTTTCAGGTACAGTTCGTATTGTTTCTTCTCTGTGAAATCTTCCTTTTGCTTCATAATCTAATAAAGTATCTCTTCTGGTAGTTTTTAATAAATATCATCTTAAAAACATCTATCATATAATAGATATTGTTCTTACTAATATAAAAATTATTTGATCTTCTTTTCCATCTAATTGAAATATTGGCTTGACTAAAAATATCTGCATATTGTTTCTCTTGGCAATTCCTGATATGTTTCAGCATATATCTTTGGCCAATGATGATTATGTTTTTAAGTGTTTATATTCTGTTCTAACACAAGTATTTTCTGATGGAAAATATTTTTTTATTTAATTTAAGTTACTTTGCTTTATTAAGCTTACTCCTTGTGAAGGAATCCAGAATTACAGATTTTTTCAGTTACTACACTCAATTTTCTTACTGCTCTCTTTGCCATATTTTTTCTTCAAAGTATAATACCTGCCAGGAAGATCACATGAGAGGAGGAATTTTTTTAATCTGTCCCTAAATAAATTCAAATACAAAATAATTCATGAAATAATCTCTTCTTATTTGAAGGTTTGTGTTAAAATATTAAAAAAACAGGCAAATTTACTATCACAAGGTTAGGGTTTCTTTTTCCTAACATCTTGTGTCAAGAAATGTAGCCAGATATGAAGAGTAGGCTTTTTCACGAATAACTGGTGTTGGTAATAAGGACTGAGCTGACAGCCAGCTGTGCTACTGCCTTCAGTCCTGCAGTGAGAAAGGGGAAAGAAGTCTGCAAATGATTACCAACTTCAAGTATTTCTGGCAGTCAAGGTTTTATTATAAAAATTAATAAAATACCTTTATACTTCTAAAATTTTAACTACATTAAAAAAAAAAAAAAAAGGTCTGTATGAAGACATTAGAAGAGAACAGCTGTGAACTGCACAAATCAAGAGTATTGCCCAGTTGGGCTGCCGGCCTACATTGTAGACCTATCTTTAGTAAAAACTCTTCTCCTCCCAATTAAAGAATAAAGGTTGAGGAGCCTGCAGGCCTTTTCAGTATGTTTGGTGTGACTTTTAACCCCTCATTTTACCCTCTTCATATGGCTGTCCTTTATACCATGGTCTCTGATATGTCAGTGACACCCAGTAGTGTTGCTCTGGGTCAGACTGGGTTAGCATTTTTGTTGCAGACTTTACTTCCTGGGGATTTGTCAATCATCTGTAGGAATTAATCACAAATCAGAGTTTTACATACACACAGACTATTTTTCCCCCCATTTTCCCTCCTGCAATATGCAATCCTAAAAGTCAACGCATTGAGAGGTCTAGAAAAAGATAAGCAATACGAGATTGAAGAAAGCATGACCAGCAAGAGCCTTCACTACACCCCAGATCCTGGTTCTGTCAGCAATGGGTTTTGCTTATATTTTTTGCCTATTACATCTTCCAGGCAATTATCTCCTAAGTATGGTACAACTGCTACATTCCTGCTAAGCCAACATAGGACTTCAGGTTTTTCAGATTCTTTCTCATGTATAAGCCAAAGTCAGGGAGGCTCACATGGTCTACCCATGCAGTCATTAGACTCAAGTTACGTTTTTTCCTACCACTCTTTTTAATCAAGAAATTAAATTTTCTGTCTGTGCTGGCTTCAGTTGGAGCAGAGATAATTTTCCTCACCATGGCTGGCTGGTATGGGCTATGTTTTGGTTTTGTGCTGAACACAGCTGATAATATGGAGATGTTTTTGTTATTGCTGCAGAGAGCTTAACAAAGCCAAGGCTTTGCTGTTTCTGTTGTTTGCACACTTGTGAGGAAGTTGGGTGTGTATGGGAGGAGACAAGCCATGACGGGTGGCCAAAATGACCAGAAGGCTATTCAGACCATGTGACATCATGCTTTGTGGTTGTAGAGATGGCCATGACACTCAGAGTGCTTCGGTAAAATCTCAGGCGACTTCAAGCATCAGCTCCTTGTTATCTAAAAGTCTTTCATACCTATGTGAAAGACTGTTCTATGTAGCCTCCCATGGGCAGCTCTGCACAGCTCTGGCTCCTTCTCTCCTTCTCTCTTCCCTCTGCTGTTCCAACTTGCTCCTTCCTGTCCCTAGCACAGCCACCGAACCCTGTCTATCCCTTGTATAATGTCTTATCCTTTCTGTCCCTCGCACGACCTCCTGTCCCTTGCTCCTCAAGTGCGGCCAGCAAACTCCAACCAGCCAATTCACTCTTTTATCACACCCATAGCTGGGAGAGCAAGGCTTTTCCCACTCTTGAGTAATTAACACAGCTGCAACATATCAGAGGCAAGATTGCCTTTAGCTCTATCTGTCTCCCCACAATGCTTAGTATATTAAGTAGAGAGAAGAAAGAGGAAAGGGCAACATTTGATGATGTGTGTCTTCACAAGTAACCATAATGCATTATGGGCCCCTGCTGTCCTGGAAATGGCTGAAGACCTGCCCTCCTGTCAGTAGCACTGAATTAATTTCTTGTTTTGCTTTGTGTGTGTAGATTTGCTTTCCCTATTAAACTGCGTTATCTTGAATCCCAAATTTTCTGACTTTTACTCTTCCAGTTCTCTCCCTGACCTTTCTGGTGAGGGAGTAAAAGAACTTTCCTGGGGCTTGGCTGACAGCTGGAGTTAAACCACAACAGTCCCTTTTGATGCCTAACTGGGTACACAAAGGGTTTAGGATAACACCAGATTTGATTGGGGTGTGCTAGATTGAATTTATAGCTGTTACTGCTGTTTAGTTAGTAATGAGCAGTGCTTGCCATGGGGGCCTCTCTCCTGACTGTATATTAGAGTCTAGTGCTCATTAGTGGCTGCTTTTTACTTTCATTGCTCGCTGTTGTGGTGTAGCACTGATCACCTCCCTGTATTGTGCTTGGGAACACTCTGATAACAGCCATGGTAATGCTCCTGGGCTGGAAGATGGCCAGGATATTGCTGCTGTTTTCTGTGCTGCTGTACTGGACAGGCTGAAGCTTCTGTCTGAATTTGAGTCAAAGGGACTGTGATGTGTGATGAATCCATGACTGAGCAGAGATCCATCTGCAGCCCATGGAGGACCCCATGCCAAAGCAGGTGAATGCCAGGAGGAGGATGTGGCATATGAGATGCCTCTCCTAGAGCAGGTTTGCTGGCAGTACTTGTGATCTCATGGAGGAGCCACACTGGAGCGGTTTGTGAAGAGCTACAGCCCATGGGAAGGGCCCACGTGGGAGAAGTTCAAGAAGGGCTGCCTCCCATGGCTGGGACCCCACCCTGGAGCTGGGGAAGTCAAGCTTCCCTTGCAGCCCATGGTGAGGACCATGATGAAGCAGACTGTCCCCCTGCAATCGATGGAGGACTAAGACGTGTACTGTATCAATGTTAGACTACAGTAGGAGCCGCTTGCTGCAGACAAGCTGGGGACAAGGGGAGGAGTTCATTACCATGTTAAACCCAATGACCCGGCCCAAAACAACCAAGGCTGGAAACTGTAATGAATATGCCTTTACATTGTTTATGTGGCACCTGAGGCAAGCGGAAGTTTGTGAAATTTTCTGACCTTTGAATAGAAATAGTTTGTCTGAAGTATAGTTTTTATTTATTAGCAATTGTTTCTGATAAGCTATTCCTGCAATTATGTGGTGGGAGGGAAATGTTTTTTTCCTGACTGTTCATTGCACGATGAAAGAAATTATGCTGTGTTAGAAAAATAGGTTATTTTTTACATCTGTCTACTTAATCTGCTATTTATTGTTGAGTAGGAGATCTTATGTAATATCCTTCTCCAGCAAATGCAGTTTTCTTTGTTGTGGTTATGGAGAAATACTAGACTCTAAGAACTGTGCAATTTATTAACAGAAGGAAGAGCTGAAGTGGTGCTACTGTCCTTCTTGTCATATATCTGACTGGGAGGGAGAAAGAAACAGTACATGCACGGGACACAGCTAAAATGAAATGTGAAATGCAGCTCCAATACACAACACAGACAGAGCTGTACACAAGAAGTTGGAAAGGGGGGATTTATGAAGTTCTCTTGATTCATTTGGATTGGAACAGTAAAAAAATCTTTTTTTCTAGAGTTAAATGAGAACATAGATAAAAATACTGGGGAGTAGAGGATAATTGAAGAACTGGTAGAGATACAGAAAGACCCTTAATGAATAAACAAATAGGAAACTAATTCTGCTACTTAGCTTAAAAACCGAGCAAAAATAAAATTGGGAAAACAATGAAAACACCAAAAATTTATAAGAGAAGTCCATTAACATTATTTATAGAATGCATTTTGGTAATTTCTCTAAGCTGCATCTTCAACCTAAAAGAGCATTGCAGAGAAAAGCTACAGCTGATAAAAGAATCATTGAAACATTATTATAAAGGGTATTTATATAAATATTGATTTTACTGGAAACAGAGGTCATGAAAAACATAAATATTAAAAAAAAAATTATCTCTTACAATAGTTAAAACCAGAAATTTTTGTTAAGTATTCTTAAGACAAAAAGACAACCTTGGTTTTTTTCAGGATGAATTGATTGAATATAATTTAGTTCAGAAAAACTGGAATCTCTCTGGATCTGTAAATGCAAAAAATGTTTAAAAAGTGTACACCAAATGGCTAGAAAAACAGGAGTATAAAAAATAGTGCTACATACCAGTTTTGTATGATTTTTGGTTTTATTTGAGACTTATTTAATATTTGAAAATAATTTCTACAGCGATTAAAAAATTAGCAGCTTATCTGGATTAAAAAATTAAAAAAGAAAAATCAAAACCTCCAAATTCAAGTTACCGTATTACAAAGTGAATTGTTCTACAGCTGCAAGATCAAGTGCCTTAGCTGAGTTAATGATTTTCATTTCTTTTGCATGTGTCAGCATTAATGTAGGCAGGCTTCTATAAAGCCTTGAATGTGAAGATGGTGCTGAGCAGACTAGATTCAGTTCTGTTGAATGCTCTTTGCATTTTTTTTAATAACGCACAAAGGGAGACTTCAAATCAGGCTGAACTTCAAGCAAAAGTTAATGCTATTCTCTTTTGGGTTCAACCACCCACTTTGCTTAAGGTCACTAGTTGAGGCTAATGCTGCACAGAGGGGCTGCAGCAAACTTGGCATCTCCTTGATTAGGCTCCCTGCTGATCTAATACACATACCAACTCACTTGCCAAGTCAAATAACACATTTAGTGAATTGGAAATAAGATTTAAGTGAGCCAGCACAATGCGGCTTGCCCTCTCATCTTTTTACCGAATCCTTCTCTTTGTATGCTATTCTGTGAAAACTGCTCTTGTTAGAGGACTTAATCTTCATTTTTTCCTGTAGATTATTTGGAAACAGGTCAATTGAGTGTTGGGACTTCTAACTCCTCCTACCAAAGAAAGACATGGCTTGTGGCATACTGATTGCATCATTTAATTGAAAGGCTGTTATTATTAAAAAGAAAATATTGTAGAATAAGGCTATCTTAGAGTGAAAAAAAATTCTAGGATTAAATGCACCCCCTTTTTAAAATAATATGTTTACCTCTTTGTCTTCAAATCTCTTATCTCAAGAGTACTTTACATTAATTGCTGGTGAGCAGTAATTGATAGGGTTGATCATAGTACATATATTCATCTTTTCTGGCTGTAGTTAATTCTTAAATACAGTAAGATACAATAGAGTGACATTTCTATAATGCCTTTCATAAAAGCAAAGTAAATCACTTCACGTAGTGCTTGACTTTGAACTATTTCCATGAAAGAAAATCAGGACTGAAGTTAAAGCCTTCAAAGTTTGTTCACTGTTTTTATTAATTTTAGGAGAAAAGTTACAGCGTATAGTATACCTTGAGATTTAGCATGGATTTGTCTCGTACTTTAATGCCATTTATGCTGTAATAAACTGCATCCCTCTCATATCTCCATTTTTGGTGTTCAGGGTTATGATGTGTATTTACTTTTTAATTATCTTCTTATCTCTTCTGGTTGTACATATCTATGAGCATCTCTTCCTTGTTTAACTCCTGAAATAAGAATTTGCTTCCTGAGGTACTTTTGTTCTTTCCTTTTTTTCTTTTTTTTTTTTTAGAAACAAATACAGGGGTACGATAATACAGAGCAGAAAGTTGAAAAAAACCCCTGACATTTATAACATCCCATCAAAGACAGGAGATTTTAAGTACTACATTAAAAAGGAAAAATTTATCTGTGTGACCTACAGCTGCAAGATAAAATGACTCTTTTTCTTCCAGAGTAATGGCCAGTGCACTTGACTTCTAATGAATTCACTTACTACATTTTAATTCTCAGTAAGAGATTTTGAGGTATCAGCAAAACATCTTGGAATTTTTTTTTTGTGACCATCTGTGTATTTTCAGTCTAGCTTTTAAAGCTAAGCATTTGTTGATGTTGTAGCAGACCTTTGATGGGAGCTCAGGCAAATGGGATAACATATAGAGTACATTTGTCTTGCTAACTCATTCAAGAAAAGCAGCAAGGAGGAAATCTCTTCTGCTCTCAGATCCTCCTGTGGTTCAGGTTCTCCTGTGATCCATCCTGCAAAGGATTAGAAGAACAGATGCCCTCCCTTGCCATTGCCCCAGAAAGGAGAAAATGCTGCTGCCCTCATAAGGTCCATGTACAGTTGGGGCAGGAACTAGGTCTGCACTCTCCAGGGAATCATTAATAGCTTTCAGGTCAAGTGGGAAAAAAATGCATGATTACAGAAAATAGATACTTCTTTGTTGCTTTTCTGAAGCATTCACAAGTCAAAGCAGTATTTATCATTCCAAAACCTGATTTTCAATTTCCATAGTAGCTTGTCCAACCTAAACCATCCAAGTGGAAAATCATATGGTTCAGGCCTCATGCTAAATACTTTCAAAGTTTCAGTTAAAGTATTTAGCATTTTCTAAGATCAAACACAAAAAAATGTAGCAGTTTGTCAGTAGCTCAAACATTTAAGTAGGAAGACACAATCTTATTTGAGGAAATAACTTGAAGCATGTTTAAGAACAGTCCTGAAATCAGAAAGACATATCCTGTTTCTATTACGAAAATCCTCCAGCGGCAGATCAAGACATTTTGTGTCTGAGAAGATGAGGCAGCACATGCTTAGGTAACATTTGGTAGAAGTAGAGATAAATGCTTGGAAAATTGCATCTGTAACAGTGGAGTGTACAAAGGAAAAACTAGATTTCCTTAATTGCTTCCTTCCAAGATTCTCTCAGTGACCCAGTGTCACAGGCAGAGCAGAAGCTTCAGAAAAAGTTTATTAAAGAAACCTGACTGCTGAGCCACAAGGTGCAGAGGGGACCTCCATGCTTTCTGAACTCTTTCTTGAAGAGGAGTGAAGGTGCAGTTGGATCCCAGCTCAGGCCTAGACTTTGTCAATGGTGTGAGGGGCCAATTTATTTCTGTCTCAACACTGTTTGTCTGAGACATGCGGGGGAGGGCTTGCACACGTCCGCTTGCAGGAGTGGACTAGGAGAAAGAAAGCCTTGTCTCCGGGGAGACTTTGCCTGGCAACCAGTTCATGTCTGCCATGGGACAGGCAGGCAGCAGGAGATCACCAGGGACCCTGTACCCTCCAGAGGGGTTCTCCAGTCAGATGGAAAAAGGTCCCCACCCGTGGACTGCGGTGGGACATTGGACTGGGACAGTGGTCTCTTCACAGCAGGCAGGCCTTGGGAGGAGACAGGGAGCATAAAAAGTAACTGCATCACAGGCTCTGGGGCTCTTTTGGCCTGTGCTTTTTGGGTGTTGTCTTTTTTGTCTTTTGGTCAGCTTCTTGTCCTGGCTCTAGCCTGCTCTTGCGCTCACTCGCCCTCCTCTCGCTGGCGCTGGGCTGACACCGCCTCACTCCGAGCCTTCCGTGCAGCCGTGTCCCGCCCCAGCCGCCGCCCGTCCTGCCTCCCCGAGCTCCTCACGGCGCCTCCTGCTTCATTCCCGCCTTCCTGCCTGCCTCAACCCCGCCTGCCCGCCCCGGCCGCCGCCGCGATCCGCAGCGCCATCCGCGCAGCGCTCGGGCCCGGCCCAGCGCCCTCCCTCAGGCCGTGCCGGCTGCCCGGGGCCGCGGGAGCGGCGCCTGCGGGGCCGCGCTCCCCGAGAGCCGCGCAGCGGCACAGCCTGCCCGGGGACACTGCCGGGAACGCCCGGCGGGCACTGCCGGGAACGGCCGGCGGCGCTGGCTGCCCTCTGTCTGCCCGCGTTCTTTCTCATCTTTCCTCCTCCTTTTTGTCTTTTCCAGTCCTCTTTAGTAGGGCAATTCCCTCTTTGTTACCAAAAAAAATGTTTCTTAGATTAAACTCTGATTAGGTCTTGTTTTACTTTATTTTGTCCTAGACGCTCTGTTTTAAAAGAGCTCCTCGCAGTTAGTTCCCCATGGTGGAGTGCGACAAATGGCTTATGTGCAAAGAATTAGAGAGATTTAATTGAACCTTTAGACAACTTACTCCCACATAATGAGGGATACCAAAACAGATATAATTCTATAAATATAAATTATTTACTATGATAATGATGAGACAAACAGATTCAATCAGAATTATTTACCACACAGAATAGAAGCTAGAATAACTACAATAGTACAATGCACTATTTAATTGAAGCAATTATATTAAAGCCAGTAAACCCAATTATTAAATAGAGATTGATGTTACTTACACCAACAATCATGGGCAAATGTCTTTTGCTCAGCCTCCAGAAGTAACCTTCAGCATCATCCCCACTCAAGGGAAGAATCTCCACAAATATTCCAAGCGGTCATATATATATTAGAAAACTACTCTATTAAAGGGTAGAACTAGGCCATTATAGTTCAAAATTATTCACTGTCAGTCATATGTCACCAGGACAATTGTGTCAGCTCAGCAGCTTTAGATAAGTTATTAGTAGTACCACTTGTTTGTTCCTTTATCAGGGTGCTTTATCTAACGCGTCTTCTCATCAGTCTCCATTTGTTTAACTTTGGGATTGATGGTTCAGACTGGTTTCAGCATTATTCAACACCAAAGCAGAATGACATCTCTCTCCATTCACCACTGGTAGTTTTGCAAATAAGACATTGTTAGAGTTGGTTTGTCTCATTCTAGGCAGAGCATCCTGCTACACCCACAAATCTAGGGGACCTGATGGGTACATCCAAGAATCCTCAAAGCTACCCGATGTCATTGTAAAACATTCATTTCTCTGTTTTTGAGGTCTTGGGAACCTGGAGACATCCCAGCTGACAGGAAGTTAGCTAACTTTGTCCCAGGTTTCAAGAAGGGCAAGGAGGACCCTGGAAACTACAGGCTTATCAGTCTCAGTTCATGCCTGGTAAAGTTATGGAGAAGATTATACAGGGAGGTATAAAAACATGTGAAAGACAATGCAGTCATCAGTCACAACCAGCACAGCTTCATGAGTGGAAAGTCCTGCTTATCAAACCTGATTTCCTTTTATGTTTTCACATTTAGGAAAGCCAGTAAATATAATGTTTCTAGACTTCAGCAAAACTCTATATTTTCTCTCCCATTATCCTTCTGGACAAAATATTTGTCATAAATCTCAATAATTATGTTTCGTCATGGGTGAGCAACCAGCTCACGGGTTGGCCACAGAGGCTTATAGTGAATGGGATGAAATCAGACTGGTGACCTGTCATGGGTGAAGCTTCACAGGGCTCCATTCTCAGCCCAGTTCTCTTCAACATTGTCATTAACAACTTGACAAAGGACTTGGAATTCTCAGTAATGCTTGCTGATGACCATAAACAGGGATGAGCTGTTGACTCCCTCGAAGGCAGGCAGGTCCTGCAGAGAGACCTCAGCACATCAGAGGAATGGGCAATCACTGACCACATTATGTTCAACAAGGGAAAGTGCCAGATTCTGCTCCTGGGATTGGGCAACCCTGGATGTATGGACAGACTGGGGAGTGAGAGGCTGGAAAGCAGGAAGGGACCTGGGGGTCCTGGTCAGTGTCAAGTTGAACACGAGGCAGCAGTGCCCTGACTGCCAGGAGGGCCAGCCCTGTCCTGGGGGGCATCAGGGGCAGCATCACCAGCTGGGCAAGGGAGGGGATTGTCCTGCTCTGCTCTGAGCTGGGGCAGCCTCACCTTGAGTATTGTGTGTGGTTTTGGGCACCGCAATGTAACAGACATTAAGTTATTACACAGAGTCTGGAAGAAGGACTGCAAAGATAGTGAAAACTCTGGAGGGGAAGCCAGCTGACGTCACTTGGTCTGTTCAGCCCAGAAAAGAGGAGACTGAGGGGAGAGCTTACTGTGGTCTTCAACATGTTCATGAGGGGAAGCACGGGGCAGGTGCTGATCTCTGCTGTGAGATCAGTGACAAAACTCATGACCTGTGACAGGACTCAAAGAAATTGTCTGAAGCTCAGTTAGGAGAAGTTTAGGTGTGATATCAGGTAAAAGGCTTTCATCTGGAAGGTGGTTGAGCATTGGAAAAGGCTTGCCACTGAAGTGGGAAGTCACAGCACCAACCCTGTCTGAATTGAAGAAGTGTTTTGAAAAATGCTCTGAGGCCCAGGGTGTGATTCTTGGTGTGTCCTATGCAGGGCAAGGAGTTGGACTCGATGATCATGATGGACTCAACTCTGCTTATTCTATGGTTCTAGGAAATTTTAAAGTTTGTTTGTTTATAGTCCAGTTTTTGGTTAAGTTCTGAGGTGAAAAGCAGATCCCTGGATTTTTAACACAAAGTCTAAATTTCCATTTCTCCTATGACATTGGAGGATTCACAATTAAAAGCCACCTTGGAAGAGTGGTTTAAGTGTCTCGGCTCAGCATCACACGAAATGTATTTTGTAGCATGAGACTCAACTCTGGAGCATGGCATATGTCTTTCTTCTTCCTTGTCCATTTTACAATCTATACATGAAGTACCACAGAGACCCTAGGTCAAGTACACTTATTTGTGATGTGAGACTCTTCTCATACCTGATAACATCATCTCTTCTTCCTCCCTCTGAGCCTAAATAAGAGCCAGCAGTGTCCCCAGATGGCCAAGAAGGCCAATGGCATCCTGGCCTGGATCAGGAACAGTGTGGCCAGCAGGAGCAGGGAGGTCATTCTTCTCCTGTTCTCAGCACTGGTGAGGACACACCTTGAGTGCTGTGTCCATTTCTGGGCCCCTCAGTTCAGGAAGGACATTGAGGTGCTGGAGTGTGTCCAGAAAATGGCAACAGAGCTGGTGAGGGGTCTGGAACACAAGTCCTGTGAGAAGCAGCTGAGGGATCTGGGGATGTTTAGTCTAGAGAAAATGAGGCTCAGGGGAGACCATGTCACTCTCTGTTACTGCCTAAAGGAGGGTGTAGCCAGGTGGGGGTCGGTCTCTTCTCCTGGGCAACAGGAACAGGACAAGAGGACACAGTCTTCAGTGCATAGTCTAGTGCAGTCTAGCTGCACTAGAGGAGTTTAAGGCAGGACGTTGGGAAGAATTTCTTCACAAAGTAATGGGGCATTGGAATGGGCTGCCCAGGTAGGTGGTGCAATCTCTGAAGTCCCTTGGGAGTCACCATCCTTGAAGGTGTTTAAGAAAAGACTGGGTGTTGGACTTAGTGCCATGGTCTAGTTGACAGGACAGTGCTATGTTATAGGTTGGACTTGATGATGGTCAAGATCTTTTCCAGTCTAAATGATTCTGTGAAATTTCCACAGGGAAGTAAAATCTGTATTCACTATTAAATAACTATAATAAACATGAATCACAGTTCCCCATGTGTAAGAATTTATGGTATGTCCTTAACTTTTTGGTATTTAAGCTTATAAATTTTACCAGGTTTTTACAAAATTTCTTATGTTTTGTAGATATATTTATGTATGTAAAACCTCTTGCTCATTCAGACAGATACAACCCTTCATATTAGTTTTATATACATAAATTAAAGGAAATAAAATATTACAGTTCACCATTTACATTTTCCTTGACTCTGTCTTGGCACACTTTCAACTCATAAGTTTAATCCTTCAGTGCTTTTGAGAATCTGTATATATATATATATGTATATACATACATGTTTGCATCTTTTATCTTTTGACAGATGTTAATCCATTTTTTTGCTCTGTGGATGTATTAGTCCATTATTTTTACTTATATTGCACTGTTATGAGGCCCAGAGAGATTAACATCTAACCCTTCATGGAAAAAGCAAAGTCTAACAGTTTGCAAGGTACATGGGAATGACTGACCAAAATATTCAAATTTTGCATAAATTTATGTCTTGTTTGTTCTGTGATGCCATGCCATAGCACAGCTAGCTCAGCTATAAGGTGTTAGGGCAGTGAGGCATTTTCACCTTGCTGTACTCTGTCAGCAGAGGAACATAAAAGCAGCGTATTAATGCTTCTGCAGTTGGTGCAGTTTCTCCACCTTGATGAATTTCCTCTTGTCTTGCAACTCTGTGGAATGACTCCTACCACATTAAGATTCTAATAACAGACAAGTTTTAATATTGATGATCCTAAAAGGACAGCATGTGATCTGGGAGCAGCTGATATCCAAGAAGCTGTTGACGAGACTCAGATGCAAAATAAGAAGATATCCGTGTTGGGAGATCACAACTTAGTATTTTTCAGGTTTGGATCATTTAATTCCTACTGCCAAAATTCCCACAGTACTTTTCATTAGACTGCTGGTACTTCTTTTTTTCACAATGCATTTCTTTGCTGCGCGTAGCGCTGCCATAGATACTGACTTTAGTGACTTCCAATGGATTTCTGATACAGTGGTAAATACAGATGCAGAGCACTCCAAACACAGTGCTGATGGTACAGACAATAATGTGGTTTCTGTTCAAACCAAAACCAGCTACAAAAGAGATCATCAAATTGTTTTTCCCACTAAATAATGTATTTGTGTGATTTTCTTTTTATTAGGAAGATTATTTAAAAATTATTTTATAATTTGCTTCCAAATTTCATGTAAAAATATGAAATGGCACAAAATGTTACACTAGCATAAAACACTCTGGTGTAATTATCTTTTCCCTCTGACTGATATTTTAGATCTGTGGCTTGCGCTCTAATAATTTTGAAGAAGCTTTATAAATACCACTGTCAGCTGCCTAGATGAGTACTTTTATGAAGAAACAAGACGAAAACCAATGCCATTTTCTATGTGACTTGTGTGAAAAGACTTCATGAGCTCAAAAATGTGCAAGTTAAATCTCAATAAACCCTTGGTGGTTTATTAATTTAATTGGACATATTTCTCATATAAGAGATGCAGATCTCATATCCACAGTAGATCTGTACATATTTACATCTAAGTAGAAAATAATTGTTTCTAAATAAATTTGACCCTCAAATTACTTTTTCAAGCGATCATTTTTCTCCATTAGGTATTTGTTGAGATATTGTTACAGCCAAATATTTTCAAAATAAAGGAAGTGTACTTTGATAGGAAATAGATATCTTGTGATGAAGCCTAAAAACACTGTATGAATAAAGTAGCTTAAATGTATGGTTCCATTGCACCAAGATCAAAGAGAAGAGTAATAGATCATATAATCTCAATGTATGCCTACCATCTTGTCCCTGTGAAATATGGATATCCATCTGTGAGTCCTTGTAGGCTGCAGCATTACTAAAAAAAGTCAAGGCTCTTAGATCTTTATGATGCTTTTGAAACAATAATCATGGGACTTTTCAAGATATCATAATTTTAATTGTCTCATCTGTTTAGGTCTTTAAGGGTTTTCTGTGTTATTCCTCATGACACAAAATAATGATAGCTCATCAAGCAGCACAGGGCTGAAATTGATAATTAGTTCTGACAGTTTGCTATAATGCAGTTATTTTTCCACTGCTGAAAAAGTCTGTCAAGCATCAATAGAACATATTTTCCATCTGTCAAACAACATATATTCAACTTTTTGCAGCAACCTATGGGAATACAGGTAATATTCTTTATCTTACTGCTAACTTTGAAGGTTTATCCTGATCAATAATGTGATTTAGATCTATATTGATGCATTTTGACATAAAAACTGCCATTGTTAAAATAAAAAGCCTGGTAGTTTGGTCATAGGATCTTAATCACTGGCCAAACACTTCACACAGAAAGATTAGTGATAAAAAGGACAAAATTTGCTGGATTGACAAGTAAAGCTGCAGTGCTTATTCCCAGTGGGGCTGAGAACTGAGCTCAGTTTTTCTATTCTGGCTTCCACAGTAGCCATGGCACATTATGGTTGGAAAGAAGAAAATAAGGCAGGTCTCCACAGTAACAGTAGGTAGGAGTACAACTTCCAGAGTGTTTTCCCATATTTCCCATACTGTGAAAGATTGTATGTTAAGTAACTTAAAATAAATTTTAAAAAGCTTATGTGCAAATGTTAATATTAAATTCAAACTTCACTATAAAAATTTCCTTTACACTCACAGTAAAAATTCTCACTTGAAATAACAGGTATGTTTCAACACATTTAAATGCACATTGTCATTAGGAAGAACACATTTCACAATTCCACTCCTCTGTGACACTTAATTCTTTTTTTCCTGTTCAAGATATTTCTTTTACACTACATTAACCACAGAAAAGATGTAAAGATATGAAAGTTCTGCTTTTTGAAGAGTTCCTGTAATCTAGAACTATAATCAAACAAAGAAAACAAACAAAATAACCCCAACTACAAAACATGAAAATAACCAGCTACACTCAGATAACAAGAAATACAGGAACAGCTCCATGGCAATCTAATTCCACAGCACTTTGTCTTCTGAATATATCTTTTCTGATATAAAAGGAATAGAATAAAATTGCAAAGGAAAATTTGGGATTCTAAACATAAAAAGAAAGTGGAACATAAAATGCAGGATTATAACTTACTGTATTTACTTTCTGTCACAGTGAATTGTGAATTTGCCTTTGATTCTCCTAAAGGAGACTGAAAATTCTGTAAAAACTGGAAGTAAACAAAAACCACAAGAAAATATTGTTTTTAGAGGGCTTATAGTTCTGAAGTTTTGTGAACAATAGTTTTAAGCTTTTCCAGCACCAACTTTTTGTGGCAGTTTATTGACATAAGAAATACTGCCTGAAGTTGCCGAAAGAACATAATTAAAACAGTAGATTTGTAACTTAGACAAACAGAAGCTCCCTAGTACTCCTAAAATAACTTATTTTGTATTGGGTTTAAATTCTGTTCGATTGTTTTACATTCATTTGATTCGTGCTCTCTAGCTAGGCCTTCTTAAGACATACATGCAACAATATTGAACTAATTTCAATTTTTACAACTCTGTGAAATTGTTCCTGCATTTTCTTGTTACCTGAGTTGATGGACTAATTAGAAGCAGTCAAGGTTATATCTAGGTGTTCCAATAAAAATATTTTTAATTACCCTGGGACTGAGGATAATTCAATTACAAATCTTTTCACTTTGATTCATTCCTTTCTTCCTAAGGAAGGATTATCTTGATGGGTTTCAGGTAATGGAACTAGGAGGCTTAGGAGGGGCATTAAAACATCCTTACAGCTTTAACTAATGTGATTAAGTTTTATGAAGTTTGTTTTTCTTCTTAAAATCTTACAGAGGTCAAGTACTCATGTGATTCCCTTGGAGCAGTGGTTGAGAAGTTGGATGAATTGAGGACACAGTAGTAATCTCTTGAAACGTGATCATTAGTTCTAAAAAGATTTGAAAAAGTTATTTTCCACCTCACACAACTTTAGTTAATAAATGGGGGGAGCAGGGGCAAGGGGGGAAAGCACCATGCTTTTGAAGTCCTTAATTAGCAATTTTTAGTACAGGATCTCTTCTTAGATCTGTTATTGGTTCACACTTCTGTGATCATTACTTAGTAGATATGGTTAATAAATATTTTGAAGTTGACTTGTTGAATTCAAACCTTTGCCCTGTCAGGAATCTAAACTGAACTAGATACTTACTGAGCTTGCAGGAAAAGATATCATCAAGGACAAGAGAGGGGAATTTTAATTTTTTTTGAGATTTCCTCTGCTTTTAGAGAAGTGTGGCAATTAACATCTTTTCATTTCTTTTTAACAGTTTCATGTGCCTGCATGCCCTAAAAATCAAAATAGTAATTAATATTAAAAATACAGTAATTTAGTGCCTTGAAATATTGCTAAAATATGTTTATTATTGGTAATCTGGTGCTTGACATAGCAAAAGTGCGGAGTGGTGATTCAGTGTACAAATAAATTACACTGGGTCATGAGATATATTTTGGAATATGAGTTGTATTAATAATGCCCTTGAGAACACCCATGCCAATAGCGGACAGATTCTTAACTCCATTTTTAAAGCTGGACTAGCCATTACCCACCCTGTACCAGGTTACACACTGGAGGAAGAGACCTCTGTAAGTTTCGCAAATGCAAGCATCTTCCATTTGTGATTCATTGGTGGGATTTGGTCAACATTTCCTTGGTTAATGTGAAGTGTTTAATTTTTTTAGTTCCCAAAAATTTTAATGAGTGTAATTTTTACAAATGAATGAGCATATATTGATAAAAATACTTGCCTTTATACCAATTAAGTGCTGATTTTAAATGCTTAGAGCCAGAGACTGTATTTTTTTTTAAATGTGGTGGTATTCAGCATGAATGAAAGGCGTGTTAACTACCATGAAAGTTCATGGAAGCAGATGTCAAAATATCAGGAGCTCACTGTGTAGAGAAACTTCAGCCTCTCTGTCATAACCACATGACAAGGGGTGGCAAAGATTTTTTAACGCATGAGTTGTCAGGATGCAGGCCTGCTCTGACACAGAGGCCCTGTGGGAGGGCCTCAAGCAGTCATATAGCTATCCCTCAGCAGTGCAGCCATGTTATATTCCTGAGCTCATTCTGAAGTCTACCCTATAGAATCAGTGTTACAAGAAGAAAAAAAAAACAACAAAAAACACTGAACAAAACCACGGAGGAGAGAGAATTCAGCAACCCTTAATAAATATTAAAAAGAAAGTAAAATTAAAAATTCTGAAGTTTCAAAAATGCCAGGAAAAGAGCACAAAAATTAAATGATACCAGATTTTCTTCTCACAAGCTTTTCCCAGTTCAGTATTGAAGCCCATTTTATTTGTGGACTATTTGAAAATATTAAACGATTCGTTAGATTTTATTAATGTTTTAAAACTTTGAATTGATGAAGCAAATATAGACCAAATTTCATTCATTCTTAAACTCTTAGTATATCCTGTCTGTCAAGTTCGGAAGATTTTTTTAACACAATGGCATGATATTTTTCATTGACACATTATTGTGTTAAAACCAATATTAATGTTATTAAGTAATGTTAGTAAGTAGGTACAACTTGTTTGTTAGAGATTATTTATTTTGTCTTTGAGCCAGCAGCACAAGCAAGTATTTCATGTTCTGGTAACACATAATTTTTAAAGTTGTTGTGACCATTACACCTATGAATACACTTAAACACAGTGTCTGCTCACTGTTAATGAATTCTCTCTGGAACTTCTAAAATTTTTGTCTTGCAGTATTAACAATCTGAACGTCAAAACTGATTGATCAATTGATTGATTTGGTGTGGAACAAGACATTTTTTCTGCCTTCTGTAAAGTCAAAACAATAAGATTTTTTTAGAATAAAAAAAATATTAAAAATATATTTAGTTTTCTTCAATACAAGATCCAGTGTGAAACCACATATTTCACTATCAGAGTTTTCTCTTGGAGCAAAGCATGAGATATCAAAACAGTTTAAGGGCAGTATTGTGGTTTTGGAAGTACATAATATGTGGTGTAATAACTTGATGATGTTCAGAAATAACTATGTAAGTAGCACTTTAATTTTTCTTTTTTGTGGTCAAATGTCTCAGACTAAAAAAATTTGGTTCGTGTAGTTTAAACAAAATCATAATCAAAATGATTAATTGGTTTATTAGCAATACTTAATTCACATGCAATCATTAAATTATGCATTTATTATCAATGTCAATTAAAATTTAAAAATATTAAAATTATTAAAATTATTATCAATTATCAATTTAAAAAAGAGAAAAACTTGTAAGGGAGGAGGGTAATAGTAGTGGTGGAAAAAATATTTTTCCCTGAATAAGCACTTTGATGTAAGCCCTTCTTGTTGATTTGTTACTAATGCAATTTTCTAAATTTTCTCCAGATTTTGGGTTGCTTGTTTTGTTGGGGGGGCGGTGCATGGTTCTCTTTAGACGTTTTCATTCCACTATTCCATTACAAATACAGAAAACCTGGGAAATGTATTATCCCCATACAACCACTGATGCTCTTTGATGCATTTTTCTTTTTCTTTTGTGACACTTCAAAGTTTTTCAGTTCAACTAAAGTGAAAGTGCTAATAAAAACGTCTTGTAATTAAGTTATGTGCTTTCCTTTCTGGTCTGAACAAAAACTCTCTTGTGTTTAAGAAGCACTTATTTCTAAAATAAATATGGTTGTGTTGAAGAAAATAATGTAATTTTAGATTATATGTATAAGTAAAATTAATAGATCTACTTATGAGATAGATTTTTTTTGTAGTAGTAGTATCTTATTAGTTGTCTACTAAGGGAGTTTTAAAAGGTTGTGAAACCTGCTTGCAAAGACTTTTCCATTGCTTGAAAATAGTCTCAATATAAGTCTTCAAAATATACATTTTAGAGGCCTTGATCTTGTTTTGTGGAACTCCTTTTTGCCACGTCTGATTTTGAAATGAAGATGTAAGAGAAGACAAATGAGATAGCCTTCTGTGTATACTCTCATTTAAAAACTTGGGCTAGGCTCACTCAAAATTTTCATTAGAATAAAGCATTTCCAGGAATATGTTAGACATCTTTGTTCTGATCATGGGCTTAAACTCAGGATTAAGACAAGGACATAAAAATGATAAAATTTTTAGCAATAATTTTTAGACCCTAGCTAAAATGCATCTCATTATACTGTAAACATGTTCTCCCATCTTACCATGTGCATTTTCATTTTTATCTAGAAATTTGGTATCTCATTGTAATGATCAAACCAGCCAAGTATTGCTATCTTTGCTTTATTATTCCTATCTAAGGAATTCCTGCTTATGATCCATTTTGACTTTATATAGCGTCTTTGTACCAATTAAATTCACTTCAAACTAAAGTTATTGTCCTTGACTGCATAAATGTGCCTTAATTACATGAATAGAACTATAGCCAGATCCCTGAATCAGTGCGAATTAAAACATCATTTCACAGCCAAACAGAAACATGTTCCCAATCACTGCACTTGAATTACTGTTATATAGCTTGGGGCTTGTATTAAAATCACTGAATAATTGCAATCAGATTATTATAATCAAGTACAGGAGTAGTAATTACAGGTTACAGTCATTTTAAGCTGCCCTAAAAGTCCCATATACTGATCATATGCATATTAAAAGTTTATGTTAGTGATAAAATTAATGAACAGCATTGTAGGCTCCTGTCTGTGAGATAGGTGTTACATATCTTACCATATAGAGAATTGACTTTGCAAAGCAGGGACACTCAGCCTATTTACATTCTTTTTTTTGTGTGTGTGTTCTCATCAGAAAGTTATCAACAAGGACAGGGGAAAAACTCCTCCATCTACTTGCAGCATAATCTGCTGCTTTTCTCCACCCAAATTTAAGTACTACTCAAAGATGTTACTATTTGTCATTGTAAGATTTCACCAGGAGTATTGTTTACACCTATTTATTACACTCACTAATAAGACAATATTAACTCAAGAAAACTGAGCAGAAGACAGAAAGAATATGAAACTTTGTAAGCACTTAGACATTAGAGACATAAACAGTTTTATTTCTGCTGGCTATTGGAGGATAGCATAGAGTAGAAATTAATTTAGGATACAAAGAATAAGTATTAAAACTTCTCCAACCTGCCTTGTGCTTCTTTTAAAGAGGCAATAAAGTAAAGAGGTGCTTCTGATTTCCTAAGAACTTCATTAAAAACAGAAATCCATGCCATATTAATATTCTGATTGAAAGAATAAAAGAAGAAAGAAGAAAAATCTTTCTGTTTTAACTACAATCATCTTGGGTTTTGAATCAAATGATGAATATGGAATAAGAGATATGAACTGTATTGTCATGGTCTGAGTCTAAAATTAGATGCTGAACCAAAATAATCATGAGACCTCTTATTGCAAAGAAATATCTTATGAGCATGCATGCTAACCACAAAATCATTTCATTGGTTTTACAAGAGGAAGGAAACAGAAGTGTGAGGGAAGGCTAGCAGGAGCAAACACAATGAACATGCAGAGGGACCACATGAAGAAAGACAATGTTGAGTGTTTCATATCACACCAAGGTCTCAAGGAGCATTTTCTCAGGGCCTTTATTCAGACCGTTATCAGGGGATAAATGTATGATATTAAATGTGAATTAATAAGAAAAACCTTGCAAAGATAGACCACAAGCTTTTCTTGCTTCAGACTTCTTCCAGCCACCACAACAGCCAGCATAAGCCAGAAAAAAGGCCAACCAAACACTCAGATGGCGCTGCTGGAAAATGACATGCTATGTTTCAGTATCTGGGTTGCAGAGAAGACAAGTTCACCCTTTGGTTGACCAGAGTGGTTGACTCAAGATACTGGACAAGGCAAAAGGAGAGTGAGCAACATAAATGAGGTTGAAACACAGGCCCCAGAAGAAGGAAGTCTGGTCCAATGGGATAACAAAATCTCAGGACCTGCCAGTGAGCTTTCGAGTTTATAAAATATCTGCTGTAATTTATGAACACGATTTTTATAAATACACTTTGCAAAAAATAAATACCTGTTTAATTACTGAGTTATACATCTGCAGTGAGATCCAATCATATCTTCTGACAGCTCAGAGGAGGTTCAGGAGCCTGGAAAGCTTGGTTCTCACTCACTACAGGATTGTAGCTTCTTGGAGTGAACAGGTCAGCTTGGGTGCTAGGAAGGATGATCCTTCTAACCAGTATGTAGTGAGAGGACTTAAACAGATAAATGGACATACTTCAGAGAATCCTTCTTTAAAAACAGTGTCTACCAAATGATCAATGGTTTGCAATATCACCGTTAATGAAACATATGTCAGTGAAAAGGACGGATGAATGGATTTTCACTTGCAAAGCATAATAAGGTCAATTATTTCCAAAAAGTTGCTGACATGGTCTTCACCTCATCCCCATAACACACATAAAGTGTTATATTTTACTCCAAGAGTCTCACTTAGGAAAAATTATGACTGTAAAAACACTGTATGGGAAAAAAGAAAGGATAAACCTAAAAGTTTAAACTGCCTGCAGAGGTGAGGAACATTCCTATAGTGTAAATAATCATGGTTTAATTGGTATTGAAGTGTATCTACAGCTGCAGAGAAAAAGTATTGCTCTCTTCTCAAGCAGCAGGAATAGCCCTTCTGATCTCTCTTGTTCCATCTTGTGGATGCACAAATCTATGCATTTTGAAATGTTTTTAGCAAGAATATGGCACTTACTGGATTTAGATCTGACATGTCCCAACTATAGTTAAGAGCAAAGTCCAAAGGGCTTCTTGTATCATGAACTATTCAAAAATTAGTTTGTTCAAAATACTTCAGTGCCTTTCTGTGAGGAGACTTGCTGGATTTGCTGAAATTCTGAAAGCAAACTGTTGAACAAGAAAAACTCACTGATAGATACTGAGCAAATAATTACTCCAGTATTCCCTACAGAACTTTTAACAAAATTGTATTAATTTCTCCTTCTCTAACACACACTTTGCAGATATTTACCATCTTTTAAATCTTCCTTTAGCATTGTACTCAAGACTTCAGACCAGATATATTTTTAAGAATTCTTGCAACAACCAAGGCATGGACTCAGACCAGCAGGGATATTGAGAAGTTTATTCAGACAAAGAAGCTGGTTTTATACACTTCTTCAAGACACAGTGTTTCCTTATGTGGTATTTTTCACCAGGTGACCACACATTGCCATTCCAGCAACACACTTTCCCAGTGTCCTTCTGTGGGGTGATTCTCTCCGTGGGGTGTTTGCCTTGTTGCATCTCCTCCCCCCAAGGTGAGGCAGAGACAAACCTCTCTGTGCTGCCATGGTGTTCTGCAGGGACGTCCCACAGCCTGCAACCCAATTCTATCTCATCTCTCTCTACAATTTCTTTGTTATTTTCAGTGTCCTACAGCTTTCCATAGCTCCAAGGATGGTCAGTTTTCCAAGTGGAATTTCCTACAAGGAAAATTTAGGCGAATAAACTTGTTCTGATCTTTGTGATTCTGTGTATAACATAGAATGTTCCTAAAATTGTAACATCTAAGCTTAACTTTTGTCATAGGAAAGACAGATTGAAAACCGCAAAACTAATATGACTCTTCAGTCTGAAATGGTTTTATGTCTCTGTCAGTCAGAGGTGAATTTGGTGGTCCACTAAAAGAATTTTCTGTACCATTGTTTCAGGTGTCTGCACAACAATGTCCCTTGTCTTTACCTGTTTTCTTGAGTCTTCATGGGGCATTTTTGTACTTTTAGTCAGAAAAGCATAGTGAAAAACATACAAGGGACAATTGTTTTCAGATGCAAGAAAAAAAAATCACTATAGTTAACCTATTCAAACATGCTGATTGGAGAGAAATCTCTCTGATGCTGGTTTGGTTTTCTTAGAACAAATTAAAAGGTAAATGTCCCAGAATTAATTCCCTCTAGTGAACTTCATATATAAGGAATTGTTTTATATACACCTTCCTGGGAATCATTGATTGGTACTGAGCCAGTATTGCAGTTACTTTGTATTATAGTTGTGTGTTCTAATGAGTGCAGTGTGAGTAAATGTATCCACAATAACCACAATCAGCTGGTTGTGCATTTACAGTGAAATTAAGCACAGCTTCGCTGGAATTGCGAAGGAATCTGAGCTTCAAAAATTCACTGCATTATGTTTCATGAGAAAACATCCTTCACTGCCTTTCCACCTGAATTTTAGAAAAAAATTTTCTCATGCAGTCCCCCTTCAGATTTGAAGTTCAGATTGATCAAATTATGACACTAAGTTGTGTTGACAAAACAGAAGTTTCCACTAGTGTTTGTAGAATCTTTAACTTAATGATTCTTAATGGATTAAAAAGTGGTAAATTCAAAGTATAATCTACAGAAAAGATAAAAGTGTCAGAGGGTCCAGGTCCTGAGAATAGAGAGCATCTATTCTACTCTGTCTGGGATATGAACTTGCCTAAAATGTCTGCTGATTACAGATCTATTGATTACAGATGCAATTCTTTTGGTTTTAGAAAAGTAATTTAGGATTGATTTATATTTATAATGCCATTACTTACTTTGAGAAAGTTTTTTTAATGCCAAGTAGTTGACAAGAGCATGAATATTGACATGCAATGTAGTGACATACTTTTGCTGAAAGTTACATAGTGCTCCTGTAAGAATATTGAGGGGCTATCACCTTGTGATATACGTGAATCAATGACATGACTGTGCTCTACATTGTACAGCTTCCAATTTAACACTGAATAGTCAAAACAAATTAAATAAATATTATTGTTTTTTCAGATGTGCACATAAACACATTTTCCTTTAGGCCTACTGCCTGTACAATAATATTCCTTTCGAGAACCGTTATGCAAACAGGATGCAATGGAAATTAAAGATCCAAAACTGTAAGACTTGTAGAAATTATGTGAATGGTCGGACTATGTCTGAGGTGAATCTCAGCGTTTAGAAGGATGAAGAATACTCTTAGGTTCCCTTAAAGCCAGCATGATGAGTATGTTATTCAAGGTTAATCTCTCCACAGTCTCTCTCCTGGCTCCAAGCCACTATGTCAGTTATGCTGCAGATGTGTGAGGTCACCTGTGGACCCACAAAAAGATAATGGAATAATTCCACTCCTACACTGAGCTTTAGGTCTCAGCCAGTGACAGCCTCAGAAACCCAGTTCAAAAAACACTGGGATTCCCATGGGATGGGCATGGTCCAACATGACACTTGTCTTCACAGCAGGTAATTCCTTGTCCCTATCAAGGTCTGGTTTGGGGAGAGGTTCTTCTAATCAAGTTTGTCCATTATGTCTGCATTGGTGTATAACATTTGAAATACAAGCCTTGCTGCATTTCTGTGGAGACTGAGTCTCTGTTTCCTCCATAGAGCTGTAGAAATTATAGCATTTCAGTGAATTCACATGATAACTGAGGCTGGAGGAGTATGTTCCTCTGATTTAGGGATTAGCTCTAAATCCTAATAAATCTGAATTTTAGTTACTTTGATTATTTCATTCTGCCCTCAAGTCTCTCAGGCCTACTGCTTTAAACCTTGCTTACATTCCCTGTAAACTTCAGGATTTTGATTATTACGCAGTTGATAGCAGTAATGTTTTAGAGGAAATTTAACAGCAATTTTCAAATTTCTACTGCAAATTACTAAATATGAGAAAAGATGGGATTCTTTCTTCACAGTAAATTTTTGTTCACAGCAACACAAGAAATATACATTCCACTCTTTCCAGCATGAAGCTAGTGAAAACAGACCACATAAGTCAGCTTGTGGTCAACTCCTTTTTTTGGTGCTCAAAAATGCCAAGACAAAATATCTACATTTACAGTTTTGAAGACTTCATTGGCACCCTCCTTCACTTTTCTCCATTTTTCACTAATATATAGTTGTCAGATGTTGTCATCTTGATAATGAGAACATAGTATTGAATTTATGGATTGTTGATAATATTTCGATACCATCTGGTTTATCAGAAGCAAAAGTGTTCTACCATTTAGATCATATCCAAATGCATATTAGCAACAGTAGGCCTAAGCAATCAGGTTTCTCTAAAACAGAAAATTTCCCTGGTTTCTATGTGTTGGAATTATGGTTATTCTTCCTCCAAAACAGGAAATGCAAAAATAACAAACTTTTTAATTCTCTCCAACATAAAAAACCCTACCATGCAAACAGACATTTAGGAGGGGTCTAATTTAGATTTCACCAGCATTCTCCTGATAGGTGATGATGATAAATTGTTATCCTAAATATAATGTGTCATTTAGTACAAAATAAAATCGAATGCGAATCAGGTCTGCCACTCAGCAGAATGATGGGGGAGGGATGGAGGAGGAACAGCAGAATAAATAACTAGAGTTGAGTAGAGATATTAAAAAAAATAGCAGTGATGTATTTCTAGTTACTTCAGTCTTTTAATGTTTCACCATGTTCTCAATCCAGAAAACAAATCTAAAACTAGCGCAATAATTTGAAATAGATGGTATAAAAAATCAAGCAGAAAAACTTGACAGAGCAAATCTCAGATGAAGCTGTGTACTATTGATTAACACTAGTTTTTCAAATGTTAATTAGTTTTACTCTTAGGCTTGTCATTGTCTAAAAGGGCATAGGAATAAACCTTCAAGAGTGAAGGCTGAGAAGTTTTTAACTCCTTCATGACAGGAATTGGTGCACATTCTTTTGCTTTCAATAGCATCAGGAGCAGACAAGAATTAATTAGCTTTGGTGATCAGCAAGATAAAGGAATGTATCTGAATTAGTTAGCAATGACAAGAGGGTGAAAGAAATATGAAGTAAATTAAGATGTACAAAGTAGTAACTGTCCATGAGCTAACTTGATTCTCTTTATCAGGACAGAAAACCTAGCCAAAATATGAAATCTTTTCCCCATGAGAATGATGTCTAACAATGTTTGCAATTGCTTTGTTCATTTAAGTGTGAGTTGATGGTGCATTGAAGAGTGCAATGTATGGAAAACTGCAGGAAATAGAAGGCATGAGATAAAGATGATGTAAGAATATGTTTTTTCATTATACATTTCAATTTAAGTCATTACCTTGAAATCTTTGAAGAAGTGGGGGGAGTAAGGGTGGCCTTAAATATATTTTCCTCATATTTTTCTGTGCTTCTAATGAACTAAAATCTGGAATGAAATAAAAGGGTTTGTAACTTGGTAATTCCTCCTCTGCATCATACATAGACTACAATCTAGCTGATAATGTCTCAAATGTTAAGCTAAGGATTTATAGGGCAGACATAAAAAATCAAAGGTGCAGCCACCTGAGCTGACTTATCACATAGTCCAGTGACAAGCAGAACATAAAGCACTGTTCTACCTCACCCCCCAAAAGTCACATCCCTGTAGCTGGGAGGGGACTAAGGCTGTGTTTTTCCCTGTTTAGAATTTGTTTCAGCAGGCTTGGTTCTCCCAGTCCTTTCGTTTCTTGCACAATAAGATCATGTCTACATTTTCCATTACCAGGGAAGTGCAGAAATGTGATGCTAAATTTGAATTAGACAAACCCATAAGCACTCCATTTGGGTTTCAGATTGGCCACAAAGCTCATAGAATTTGGCAAAGCAGAGGCACTTCCCACTATCTGTGCTAAGGGAGTGGTATCCTATCATGAGGAAATAGTCTTGGCTTGTCCCTGTAGTTTGCGGAGTACCTTTCTATATTATTGCAATTTGCAGCATTTGACAGATTTCAGCAAAAATATGAATTCTTTTACTGGTTCAAGTTTCTGTGTGAAAACTTCAACCAGTTTCACTTTGCAAGCAGGCCAAATTGTTTCCAAATGCAGAATTAGTGGTGTAGAGGATTTTTTTTCTCCCTTAAGGGGGGTTCTCTGGTAGTGGTTACTCTGTGGAAAACATTGTCCATCCTGTGAAATATTTTACTTCTTTTTTTCATGTGTCTTTTTTCCCCTTCACATGAGGTTCTGAAATTGGTACATTCCAAGGGAATTTTGGCTAAATTTAGAAGGCTTAACTATGAAACATGATATGTTGGAAAATCCCCTTATATCAGTTCATAATTTTCCCAGAAAAAGTCACTTTGTGGAAATATGACATGTAAATTAAATAAAACCTAGAGACAAAACTGTTTTATTGAAAAAAATATAACCTTATTGTTTTCATAAGTATAAAAATTTTAAGTTTTTATTCTGTTCCCTGTATGTTTTCAAGAGAAACACAAAAGCTGGAATGTTTTTAGAAACTACATAAGCTGCATTATCTGTGCACAGTGTAGGTATAATACTACATTGATCAGCAACTATAATGTAAAAGGTAATGTATCAGAGTTTTTTATACTTCTCAGTACTATAAAGGAGTCTGAGTGAATTTGAAACATTTTGATTAGCACCACAAAGATTTTAATGCTTTATTTTAACAGTTTGCTATAGGGCAAACACATTTGGTAGACAAGTAAAATGAAATCGTGGGCATCACGATTGTGATGTTTTCTATTAAGTAATGTTGCGAAGTAAGCAGAAGTTGGATTCAGATATCAGATAATTATCTCCACACTATGTGTCACAGTAAATAATTTTAATTGGTTTAACTTCAGGGACCATTACTGGCCTAATTAGAAACATGAAAAGGCTACAAGTATTAGGAAATATCCTGAAGGAATGAGAACATTAGCAATTCTGTCAAGCCATTTTTAAAACAGTACACAGTAGCAGTCACATTTCACTAAAAAGCAGCTTACTTAAAAGGTGCTTTTTACAGTACTTGTGGTTTCGTAATGTGAGAAGTTGATGGGCAAGCATAGAGAATTTGTAGTGCTTGACATATACTAATCTGATCCTGAATTCTATTTAAAAAGCCATGGGTTAACTTTGTGCAGCACAGGAATTATGAGAGTTTGGGGCCAGTGAGAAAGTTCATTTGGTTAAAAGAAAAAGAAAATAAAAGAAGGTAAAGCATGCAAGTTGTGTGGAGTTTATAAGAATGGGAGGTTAGGAAAATTATCAGCAAAATTTTGTGTCAGCCTCTTAATGCTTTGGTGAAGCTTTATAAAAATTTCTTGTGAGCTTTTCACTCTCCAATTATGCCTCAAGGTTTTGGATAACTGTCCACATCAGTATCCGCACTCCAAATGAGATCACAAGCTGTGTTGAATGACAGCTTCTGGTTTAAACCCATCTCAGTGTTGCATTTCAAAACTTCCTAGTCTCTAAGAAAAGACTCTATTGGCTTAGAGATCTGCTCTTTGGCTCCTCTGTAACTGAAAGCCAGTGAGAAAGCAGGATTACCTCAAGAAGGAATTATTTAACACAGCTCAGATCTCTGTGCTACCATCTTACTCTTGCAAAAACCCAGACACAGAGCCTTCCTTTATTTGCACTCAGCTGATTCCTGTAAATATTATGAAAAATTTTAAAATACCATTGCTTTAAAGGGCATGTGGTTGACTTTGGATTTACTCCATCATTGTTTGATTTGTCTACTTCTGCTTTCTAAGGGTTTATTTGTTACTCAACTCTTTTACAGGTGTTGATCGCTCTTGGGATGTTACTGAACACCACTACATGAGTTACAATTGTGCATGTTTAGAGACTGCAGTTGAAGAAAAGAAGTAAAACATGCTAGTGAATAAAAAACTCATTTGCTGCCTTATCTGGATGCGTTTTTCAATTGGGTCTCCATTCTCTCTTCTGTGGTATTTTATATAATATGCCTGAGAAATACTACAGAGCAAAATTTTTGTGACAACTTTAAGCGAATGAGGATTTGATTAGTGTTATGCTCTATGTTTGCCAATAGAGGCAGGATAAAATCTTGTGTGAGAGGACCAATGATGGGGTCTGCCAAACACCTACAGTATTTTACTGCTGGAGAAGAGGATCAAAGATTTAAGCAGGTCGTGTTGCTTGAAGAGTTGATCAATACCTGCCACCATGTAGTATGAGATATTTTTGTTGATAATGAATTCCTTAAAGCTATACATATGTAAAATATATTCATAATCTATGAACGTTTAATCGCTATTCTTTTTTAACCAATGGGAATTCCAATGTGCACATGCATAGCCAAAAACACATTCCCAGCATTTCTCATCTATATCTTAATCTTATTCAGTGCCAGTTCATTATGTAGGCTAGACACCACCTAACAAGTAAACTCCTTTTGTATTTTTATCTGGTTTCAGTGACCATTATTTTGTTCTCATAAAGGACATGCTTCGTTTATACAGGCTTTCATAACTCTCTTTGGTCAGGACTTTCTTGTCCCTTAATAAACAAAATAGATCCAATTCTTACAGGGTGTCTGCACAATAAAACCTTTTTCTGTCTGACCTTTCCTTTGTCTACGCCTAAAAATGCCTTAATAAGGCACCATCTGAAAGCCAAATACACTATATAAAGAACATAATTTTTTACAAAATATTAGTTTCAGACATTTTATTTTCCTTTTCTAGCATCCCCTGATTTACATTTTTGAAGACCATTATCTACTGAACAAAAGTTCCCATTGATTTAGCAAAAGTTTTTCTGATACAAGAGTGCTTACAATGCTTAAAATGTGAAAAAGACCAATAGATCATGTATGAGATTCAAAAATAACTTTACCTAGTCCATTTGTGTAAATACAAGAAAGCAGTGAAAGTGCTGAAAGTGCTGAAACTTAGACACGCATTAGATAATGAATGAATATGTAAAGCTTTGATTATGCCAAACTAATGAATATATACCAGCATAGTCGCATAAGACTTAAAATGAAGTGTTTCAGCAAAATGGGGTTTTTGTGACTGCTTAGTTTTCCTGTTATATATTGTGAGAGGTTTTTATGGTACCTGGTATCTTTTTGTGCTTAATTTGAAAAGGTGTTGCAGCAGCAGAGTATACAAGATAGTGGCTTGTGATACGTAGTGAGAGTTTTCCTTTGATGACTTCAGTGAAACTTTCCAGAGGCAGAGTGCAGAACACTCAGCTGTGAACGAAAAATGACCTCATAGTGAGGTTTGCATGGAGCCCCTGTACCACAGGCTAACCTCCCTCTCTGCCCTCATCCAGCTGATGAAGGACATGGCTTTTGGCACACTTCCATGTGTTTTCATACTCTCAGTGATCATCTGGGTTCCATATTTTGAAACCACCATACCCACACGATCTCAGAGCATCCTCTGAATGTCTCCCTGTTTCCTTCACATAAGGAGGATGAAGAATGTTTATATTACATATTAAGATAAATATATCTTTGCACATAACTAAAGATTGCATGTAATATGATCAATAAAAAAAAGTTCCAGAAGGTTTCCACAAAAGACCACACAAACTAAAAGGACAGGCCAAGGGTTCATGAAACAGAAAATGTAATTCCAGTTATGTTATGGACATAAAGGGCCAGTGGCGTGGAGCTCCAGTCTCCCACAGTGTGAGGAGACTTCTGCTACCTGTAGGACCATAGAAACACAGAATCATAAGGGTTGGAAGAGACCTTCAAGATCCTCTGCTTCATCCATCAACTTAGCACCACTGCAATCACCACTAAACCATATCTCTATTCCCCACACAGACACCTCTTGAACACCTCTGGAGACAGTGACTCCACCACCTCACTACACCACTTATCCCAATGCCTAACCACACTTGCCATGTTTCCAGTGATTCTTTTTATAAAATATGTAATCTGAACCTCCCCTGACACTTCTCCAGGGCCATTTCCTTGCATTCTTTCACTTGAGCTAGAGCAGAAGAGGTAGATATCCACCTCGATAAAATCTCTTTTCACACAGTTGTAAAGACCATGGGGCAGTGCATCCTGGAAATGTGTATTCTTCCTTCACCTTAGTGAAGAAAGCAGCAGAAATCTGTCCGAATGACACCAGAGGGATGAAACAAGACCAGAACCTTGTTCTTGCCCTCCTTCTGTGGATTTACAGCTCTAAACAGCAGAACAACAAAGTATTGGCCAATAATCCTCGATCACCTTGGCCAAAACCCTGTCCAAGGCTCTGCCGGACTCAGGTCAAGCCTGTCAGGAAACACCTGTCCCAGAGTCTATGGGTCACAGCTGGCCTTTGGCCCCCTGTGACAGGGCACATCACTGAATCTGGAGCCAAGAGCTGGTGTCAGTTTTAACTCTGTAACTTTCAGTCAGCATGGTTGCAGAAGGGGTCTAATATCCACCTGTGCAACTGAGGACAAGAACCTTTCATTTTATAGTCCTGGCCCTGCCTGGATCTGCAGCTATGAAAGGTAGGATATGTCAACAACCAATGGGACAGGCACTGTAAATTACCACAGGAAATCTTGGATAACAGCTCTGTCAGATGTTTCAACACTATGTAGAATGTAGTGAATCTCTGGCTGTGTTGCTGAGGATAGGAGAGCACTGTGCTCTGGTCCTCTCCTTCTCTGGATTTGCAGCAGAAAAAGCAGGTAGGATAAGTTCAACAAATATTAGGACAGACAACATCATTTTTTCAGGAACAGAACATTTTCTGTACAGATAAGCACATGTCCTTGCAGTGAGGTCTGTGGTACTCTTCAGGTATACTAGCCATTCTTGGACAAAATCCTTAGGCCTATTCCAAAGACCACTTCAAGACCTTTCATAGATTCTGTGTCCTACAGAGCAGCTCTAAATGGATGTCTCTGGGAATCAGCAGTGTGGCTCTACATAAATATTTAGACTTTTTTTAACCAGAAGGGTTACTAGGTGTCAATTTTTCTCCTATAAGAAGATAGGATATTTTGGTGTCCAATCTGTCCTTGGCTGGAAAGATTTTCAGATGAGAGAGAATTTCCTTTATTTGTGGCAAGCAAGTGCTTCACCCTCAAGAAATGGGTGTTTTCATCCTGTATATACTTAGAAGTTGAAGATAAAGGGTCTCATAAAAGAAGGTCCAATGGGAAACCTGCCTTAGGAGACCAGTTAAATCTCATGTTTAATCTATGCTCTGTCCTTGTTTTGTCATCTGTGAAAAAAAAAAAAAATAGATCCTCTTGAGAAAAGATCCTTCTACTTAGTTGGAATAATCCTTGAAGTCCACTGTAGACCACTGTGTAGTGGTTGTGGGAAGTGTTAAGGTATGATGAAGCACAGGAAAAGGAATATAGGAGAGTGTGATATCTATCTTACCCTGTTAGATAACTGCAAAGTATCATGGACTGTACTCTGTAGGAACATGCTGGCCCCACCCTTAATTTCACTGTATTATTCAGAGATGCTGCTGCCTAAATGAAGATCTATTTTAAAACAAAATTCTTTCCTGTCAATGATGAAAGTATGATTCCACCATCTGCATAAATCTAGAATTATACAAAACACTTCAGCTCAACTTCTTTGTCTTTTCCTTCTTTCTGAAAATGCTGTAGGAGTTTGCAGACATTATTTTCTATTCTGCTTTCCCGTCTAAGTTATATTAATGTGACATTTATTGTTTCACTTCTGTATGGCTGGTTTGCATTGGAAAGTGATTCTGCATTTCTGGCTAAGTTTTTTCCAAACATGATAGAGATGAATCAGGGTTTATATCTGTGAATGTCTCCAAGTTTGTTTATCTGTCCAAGGCAGCAGGTTTCTTATCTGACAGCCTTATAATTATGAAAGTAGCTGCATATTAATGATTTTGTGCTTACATAAACAACTGGCCTCAGAGAAATCTAATGAACTAACTTGCAGGATTTGATTTTGGCTAATTAAGTGTAAATAATGTTTAATGTTGTATGTGACAGGATTTCTCCAGAAACTTAGGGAGGTTTTTATGTAACTGAAGTGCTATTATGAATGCAGAGTGAATGCTATACTGAACATCATGAAACTGCATGTTGTATTTTGTTTTCAGTAGTTATCCATCTATGTTTTTAAATAGAAAACAAAGATATTTAAGATGTGGTGCAACTTATGATATCGGGTATCAGAAGATGCTTGTGCTATGCTAATTACATGAACTGAACTGCTCTTTGTCTCAAAGCAGGCTACTAGCCTGAAAAGCTTTTCAATCAATTAGGATCATTTTGGTATCCATCAAAACACCTTCTTTTAAATGTTTATCTGTTTTCTTCCTTTTTATTGGGTTATGTATCAGCAATTTGAAATAGTTCTTTTTCATTAGATATAAACTATACAGAGCTGAATCATCAGATCTTGTGTCTTTTTTTTTCATTGCAGGGGAATATTTTGTAAAAGAAATCCAGAATAAAATGGACTTACAGCTTTTCCTATGTGTGTGTATGAAGTTGTTTGTGCTATGATTAAGAATCCAAGAAGGATGGACCTACTGATGTTTGGGAAAAGACTACAGCAGCTATTTTTATTCCACTTTGCATTTCTCCATGTGGTGTTAGGGTAATTCAGGTAACTAAAGCATTACAGTCCTGCCAGACTGCCTGTGAATAGGCACACCTCAATTTCTTGATTTCTACAAGTACTTTTAGAGGCAGAGAGGATTTAAAATTTTTCCCTGGGATCAGTGCTCTGAAGATGGCTAGTCATTGTTCAGACACCCGAATGAGCTATCAGTAATTAAATAATGACATTACCTGAGGAAGACACTTTGGATAAAGCAATGTGAAACACCACAAGTGGACATTCTCTTTTACTGATTAAATGCTACCTCACCTCAACACCCCATCTTTCCACTCTTCAGGAATTTTGAGAGAAAACCATGCAATCAAACCATGGGGAGGTACTAAGTGGATGGACAGATGTAGTCAGCTAGAAAACAAAAAGTTACGGTTTGTAGTGTGTTTATCATGCTTTTGTGGAATGTGAAGACATTTATCCTAAGATTTTTTTCTTACATATCCTGATAAATAAAATTGGATTTGAATATACTATTCTACAGCTATAAAATTGTCAGTATTTGCCTTATATGGCTAAGTCCTCATACAACTGTACCTGATGCCAGATAAATAAAAAATGAGCTGTTATTCCACAGACAATATTTAAGAGCTTAAATCAAGCAAAAAGTCTTTGCTTTGCTCTCCTACAGAACTTAGACAACAACAAATGTTTAGAGCTTTTCCAGGAATACTCATAAATATAACTATTAGTAGAAAAACATTTTGTGATTCAAACCATGCTGCTTCTCAGCCAGGACCAGTGAGGAACAAGTACTCTAAATTTTGGTCCTGTCTTCTGCCATATGTCAGTGTGGCCCAAACATGTACTTTCAAATGGATGCAGAGTTCATTTGCAATGTGTTTACAACTGAGATCAGATGGAAACAGATTTTGTGGTACTGATATACATACATGAGACCAAGGCCAGGCTCAATATACCTTTGTTTGATATGTTCTCTCAGATGGAATTTCTTAGGCATGATTGTTGAGGCTGGGAATGGTAGTGCTGGCATTTTTTTTGTCTTTCAGCTGTCATGGCTGCTGAAACCTTTGCTCATTTCTGTTCTTTCCTTTTACCTTGTCTTCCTGAAGGCTTATCACATGATCCTGCAATCAAAAGAAAATTATGACTAAATGATACTAAAAAGAAAATATTAATGAATGTATATTATTATATATTTTTGATAAAGAAAACTGCCAAAATAATGTGGGATGTGTTCATCTCTCATCCCTGTTTTCTCTATATATATTTTTTATTATTATTTTACTGGTTATTTCTGTCATCCAATTTTTAACATTTATATTGTTACACATACATTTCTGCATAGACTTTCAAAATGAGATAAAGAGCTGAGTTATTCTGACCTAGTTTTGGTGATTTGGTTTTATTTATTTTTGTGTTTTCCTATTCATTCCCACTTGACTACACTGACTTTCCATTAACTTTCCATTCTAAGTGAAAGTGCTGATGAGTACATGAGTAAGATTGACCTACAGATTCAATGAGGTGGAAAGCTGAATTAGATCTTCACTAACACCCTCAAACATGCACATGAGTGAGACACATTTACTTTGGCTGTGGGTACAAAGCAGGCAAAGCCACAGAAAACTTTAATTCCTTTTTGTTTTTTAAGCAAAGAAAAAATTCAGTCTTTTTCTAGTTTGTGTTTATCTTCTCTGTCCTGCTGAGAATTCTGTTCAGTGAAAAAAGGCTTTGTTTGCTTTTATATTGTATATATAAATATCATTGTATAATTGTGATTCAAGGACTTGCAAGTGACACTTGAGACAGGACATATACTGTAGGTAGATGAGCTGGTTAAAACCTGTCAAAGTATTGCAATTAGGTCTAGACATTCTTTTAGTTTTCAAGGTGTTATTTGCTGTATTGCACTTCAAAAATATGTTAAAGTATAAAAATATATGCTTTCCAAAGCAAAGATATTTTAAAACCCATGATTTTTATGTGCTTTCCAGTATTTCTGGCATGCACGATAACATTTTTATCTTTCTTACCAGACATATTCAGTGATTTTATTTTAATAAAATCTTTCATGGCTGTTTTAGAGTCACAAGAACACACTGCAATTTTAACATCTACAGACATAAATAAAACCCACAGTACAATGCATGATAATGTCTCAGATTTGGTGGAATTTGGTAAATACTCTACAAGGGAATTCTGGTATGAAATAGCTATTCCATGTGAATCCACATTGAGAAACACAACAGAATACTGTTCAGACACTGCAAGTCATTTCAAATCAGCTTAGACCTCTCTCAAAACCCTTAAATAGTAATGAAATTGAACATGCATGCAAGGCACCATGCTTCACCCTACGGCAACTGTAGTCACAGGTCTGCTTTTTGCCATTTGTTCCCCATTTAACCAGAATAACACATCACTGGTGAACATATATGTGAACATACTGGTAAAAAAACCCCTAGAAGAACTAGCTGCTTTATCCTAACACCCTAACCTCATCAGGCCCATCTTATTGCAAGAGTTTTCTGTCTGAAGTTCAGTTTAGCATCAGGATTTGAGGTTGCACTCTAGTAAGTATGATTATATTCATTTTAACAAGATGAGACTGAAAAGATAAATTGAAGGTAGCAGGTTTGGAAAACTAATTATTTATTTATTGTATCCAGTGCTTTGGATTCTTAATTTCTTTTTTCCTTTAAGTAAAACTGTAGCCCAAACAACATTATGAACTGGTCCCAAAGTCAAAACGACCTGTATAAATCCGGAGTCTCATCAGCTGCTTCAGTAAAATTATCCCAGATTTACACCTGTTTTGGTGAGAACAGAGGGTGTCCAATAAGCTTAAGCCAATTCATAAAAACAATCTTGCTTCAGTTTTCTACTGATTGAGTGGTTAACATGTTTTCATTGTGTTGATATTGCCTACTTTCACTTTGCAATGCATATCGACTCAGAGTAGAAATGGTTAAATATGAAGAAGCCAGGTTATTACGCATTTCAATTCCAGAGTCAAATATAAAAATTTCTATTATAGGGACAATTAATTATATCTCAAAATGGCAAATGTGCATCCTTGTCAGGTAGAGTGTACTCTGATGGCCTTTCCTCAAACACTGAATGTGGAGATTTGATCTCTTCTAATGGTGCTGAGAAAAGGGTAATTACGCTATGGTCAAAGCTAATTTGCTTTCTGCCAGATGAACTGTTGTATTTTATTGTACGCTGACATTTTAAAGTAATTACGGCACTGTTGACCTTAGACAATTCCAGTTGTATCGCTGTCTACAGCTGCAGCGTTCTACCTTTGGCTGGCAGACAGCGGCTGTAACGAGGTAATGACACGGACAAAGAGCACCATATGGGGCTCCTTTGAGATACACAAAGCCCAGTGAAAGGAAACAAGAAAATTTTAACATCATCATTTCAGTCACCCATTTCTACAGCCATAAAAGATCCCATCCCCCCTGTACACAAAATGCCCTGAATACTTTACTTGGTCATATACTGTATATCTCTGTGTTTTCCTTCTGTAAATGGCAGTGTGCATTAAGAAGAAAGAGGTCAGGTAGAACTGAATGTGACGGACTGGTCTTTCTCTGACATGAGTTCAAAGGCTAAAGACTATTGATTGAGATAAAAGCCTAGGTTCTTATCTAATGTTAAAGACACTCCTTGTTGTCTGAAAGCTGTGCACATAATTAGGCTGAAAGAGAAGCACTTCATCCAGAAAATCACTATAAACTGAGCTTCATTAAACGTAGATATTAGTTAATTTAAGGAAAGATGTTATTTTTCATTGATACATTTTAATGGTTGTCTCTTCTAAGCTAAGAAATATAATCATGTGCAGAGAGCTTCCTGGTAAATGTATTCCTGCTAGGACAGAAAAACAGATTGCTATCACTCACACATGTGATGTAATGTGAGTAATGCTTTATTCTCTCAGAGAAAAAATGTAGGCTATTGAAGACAAAAATTTATTGTTTCAAAGAGCCGGTAGAAAACTGAACTTTACTAATGCATTAAACATTTTCCTACTGTTTTGTAGCACGGGCAATAGAAATGTTCACTAGTTCAAAGCAGGCAACAGGATTTTACCTGTGTCATGCTCTACAACTTACATGATAAATGTAAAAAGATAGTGGAAACGATTCTATGATTGTAAATCAGTTAATCTCCATTGGAGTTAGTTTTCCACAACACGGTCTTGTTAGAAACGGTAAGAAAAAGGAGATTACAGTTGGCATGTGTCAGAAAAATTACATCCGAAGAAACAGGTTAGTCCCAGTATTCAGTGTTGCTCTCGGCTCTGAACTGATAATATCATTTCTTAGAAATCTAGTTTTCAATTTTGCACAGCTCATCCAGTTGTGGCTGAATATTACATGGAGAAATAACCTATGCATCCTAAAAGCCTGTGTTTTGAGAATACTATCTCTTTATGAGAGGTTCTGAAATGGGAATGGTGTTTTAAAAGTTAAACTATGATTGAATACAGAATTCTATAACTCTGACTACTTGCTGAAGTTAGACTTCTGGCCCAGAATTTACATCCAAGATGCATATGTTTCTAATAATTGTCCATACTTATGTTTCAGTTCCGGACTCTGGTTATATTTTTGGGGGTGAGGGGAAATACTCTGAAAGCAATCTTCTTGTTTTGTTTTTCCTCTTTAAATACTTCTGTTATTTCATACAAAAACATGCCCTGGTGGTGAATGAAACAAGGGTCATCACTCTGTAGATAAAAGACCTGTGTTTCCAACCACCCAGAAAAACACCATCCCCGTGCCTGAAAAGCAGAGTGACAAAAAGCACAACCTGTGCCAGCTGCTTTATGGCCATGCTTTCGGTAGTGGTACTTTGCAAAAGGGCATAAAGAGAAGCCAAAATGGAAAAGATTATAAACAACCTCGAATTAAAAACAAACAAACAAACAAGCCTATCTGTAGCATTGTAGCATAATAATGTAGAGTTGTAAGAGTGAGATAGAGAGGTACAGTATGTTTTAATAGAAGACAAACCCGTGCCCTTAACACACTGCAAAGGTGACACAAAGGAGAAATAAATTGTATTCCAGATGTTCATATTCACACTGCTAGCCTGAAAGTAGAGATTCAAGGATGTGTGATGGCACAGATGATCTTTTTCTTTACAACAAATGCAGAACAAAAGCAAAGCATATGACAGGACTCACTAAATCCAGTCCTACAATAAAGTTGTTAGTCTCTGGCATCTACTTGTCAAGAGCAGTGACAAAAAATATCTATATGGCAAAAGAGCAATTTAAGATGTATAAACATATAGATATTTCCCCAAGGAATAAGATTAGATAGAATCAAGGAAAATGCATTGTCTAAATACTGTTTTCAAATTTGTTTGAAATTTGTCCTGTGGCCGTGTTGCAAAGCAGATGGAATTCAAAGCTAAAACATCTCTGTTAAAATCTGAGGTTAGATGCTGTAGCTATTTTTTTATCACAACATGCATGCTTGCTCTACATCCTGTACATCTTATGTTTGCTCTGTATGCTGCAACAGCTAAAGCTCAAAATAGGACTCTGCTTCATGCATAGGCAGTAGCTTCAGCCAGAATGGGTTTATCTTCCTAGCCAAGCTAAGCTTGTCTCAGCTGGAAATTGCACTTTACATGTTGGATAGTTCACAGGTAAAGAATTACAAATTGCTCCCTATTATTCTTGTTTTATGCAGATTCCAAATGGGACATGCATGGATTGCTATTCATGCAGTTTCACTGGAAAATTGCTTGGAATAGGGAAAGAGTCATTTGTGATCTTTTAAACCAGAAATGGGAATCCATTTTTCTGAATTATTAGCACAGTTTTTATTTGTAGGTTGAAATTGTTGGTGATGCCACCTGCATTCCTTGGTGGAGGTCATGACGCAGGACAAGATCCACTATTGATCGTTGTGGAGCTGTATCTTTACGCTTCAAATTGGCTTCCATTTAATGTGAATTCTTATGAAAACAAACAAAGGGAAAGCTACATTTCCTGATGGAAAAATAGATTTAGGGAATAAGCAACCTATGGCAGGAGAGAGAAAATTTAACAGAAAGGAATTTTGAAAATGAAGACAACTTTAAAAACAGGATCTTGAAATGGAAAACTGACAACTGGTATCAAAGATGAGAAAGGGAGAATTTTGAGAAATTCATGAACCAAGGGCATTGCAGGTGAAGAAGTACTCATGTAAAACAATTGAGAAGCAGGGTGGTAAAAAAAAGAAAAGAATCTGATAAGAAGAAGAAGAAAACTAGTAGAATGGAGATTTCCGGCTGAATAAAACCAGAAAGTTTCTGCAATATTTTGTGTCATACTGTTTCACAAAGGATTCCCTATTTGGATACATTCTTTGTCTTTTGCAATATTTATATTTAGTCTTCCTCTTTGCATATTGAGATACTGGAAGTAGTTCACAAGAAATTTTTAAACCTTTTTGAAGATTTCCAGAAGTTATTTTCTTTTAGAACAGAATGGCTCTCTTAACTCTGAAATTAACTAGCTTCCCATGCAAAGCTGTTTAGTGCTATAAAAGATAGTAACTTTAATAAAGTATATAGATTCATTAAGGGCCATACTAGATCTGTGTCAAATATGTGACCCTCCAATCTGTGTGCAGCTAGCTGTGGCAGTACTACCCCCTCATTACTATCTTGAATTTATTGCCCATGAAATAGTCTGTTGTCTGCTTTTCTATCAAAACAAATATCTTTTCTATCAAAGACACATATCTGGCACATAAAAATATAATTCAGAATACTGATACTGGAACTTTTTGAGATATAATGGAGCAAAAAAATATATTGTGTAAAAAACAACACTTTATTTTGTTCTGATTTAAATATTCATTTCCACTATCAACAGTTTTTTTCCATTTTTTCAAAATTTAAATTTAAAATGCATGATTTCAATAGTAATGAAAAAGCCTGGCACTATGAATAACTGCCAATTTATAATTTTATAAAATGGTCTACGTTTTAGGCTTCACTGTGTCCTAATCTGGAAAGTAGAATGGTTTCTTAGCATTCCTTCAGAAGTAATGAAATTTAAAATGTGTCAACAACAACAAATTCAAATGGCTTTTAAAAGGGATACCTTATTTTTTTTTCCTAGGTTGCAGGTTATCACAGGCTATTTGATTACACAGCAGACATGTCCACAGTATCTGCTTTGAATAAAACCCTGATCCTTCAGAGAAGTTAAAATTTCTTTCAACATGGGAATCAATAAAGAGGTAATGACACTTTCATTGAAGAGTATAGATATATGTATTTCAAGGTAAATGTTGTTCACTTTACTTAAATTCCTATCAATTTGGTTTGTTGGTTAGATTACTATATCAGTGGTTTGTTGTTTTTATTGGTTTTTATTATGTTGTTGTTTTTTTCAAAAGGATAGTAGTAGCATTTTTTCTACACAGAGCTCTAAAAGGCTTAATATGCCTTCCAGAACTTTGGTGTACATATACAAACATTTAATCTCAGTTTTAGATTTAGAAAAAAAGAAATAAAATTATTTTTAAAAGCTTGGCTTTGACACCTAATTATTCCTTTACTGAAGATGTCCTGGGGTCCTGGGCTTTTTCTCTCTTTAGCAAGTCCCAAATTGTTTCTTCTGAATCACGAATAAAAGAGTCTTTCAGAGGGTCTGGGTCAGTCCTTGGTCACAGAATGTATCAGAGTATCTAGTGTGTCCCTTCTTCACCTTCCAAAAATACCACAGGTTTTGGGGAAGTGTTACTTCTGTCATAGTCTTTTGGGCAACCCTTTGTTTCTTGGAAGCCGTCATACCTCTGTTGCTCTCTGCAGCAACCACAAAGTCAGAGGTGGAAAATTATTCCTATTTCAGTACTGAAGTTTAATCATTTTTATTTTAAATGCATGATTTCAATAATAGTGAAAAAGCCTGGCACTATGAATAACTGCCAATTTATAATTTTATAAAATGGTCTACTTTTTATTCTTCACTGTGTCCTAATCTGGACATTCTGCAGTGTTTCTGTTGTGCCTTAGCTCTCCTTTTTTCTTCTATACTATTCATTTTAATTGCCCTAATGAAAGAATTGTTGTCTACATATATTTCTAAATAGAACAGCTTGAGCTGCAAAGTTTAGATTATATCAGTATTTAGAAGTTTCATAAGGGGTGTGAACTTTCTGTGACATTTAACCCAATATAGCATAAGTTGTTATATTTATTCAGTAAAAGTTTATTATTAAAGTCATCAAAACAGAGTGCCTCAGAGTTACTTGTAACTCAGTTCATATCAGTTCAGGAGCTCAAGGGCACAGGTCTTCACATGTTAAGGCAGCTGAAATATATGGTTTTTAACTAATCATTATCTCTCATTGAGTTAAACATGGTTCTGTTTCAATGAGCTAGAATAAAACTTTCTTGGGGGCTATGGCCAGGGAAGTTTGCTACAGTCTGTTCTTTAGGGACTGTACTGCAGGGTACTGAACTCATTGATCAAGAATATAGGACATTAAAGGAATAGTGCTTTTAAAAGGTGTTCTCTGGAGGTGTGTTAATCTCTGGCTAAAGCGGTCATGCACAGTTTCTGAGTGAGATCATTCACAGCACTGTGCTTCCTTCCCATGTCCATACATGAGAGCAAACTGGTGAAAGTGCATCCATAATATTTTTCTATACATCCTTCAGATGTTTGATATAGGCAAAAATTTAAAATCTTGTGTACATTTAGTTAACTGTGTACTAGTGGATTTTTATGTTTTAAATGTTTAAACTCATATTTCCAGACTAGCTGTAGAGGAGGTAGTAGTATTATCACCTGAATTTTCCCTTTTTTTATGTCTGACAGGGCACGGTTCTTCTTCAGAATAAAGAAACTAACACCTTTACATAGGGTGTCATGCCTGCCAAGAGAAATGGAGGTTTATGTTTTGTTGGAAATGTGTAAGAGAGAGGTTAGTAAAAGAAGAGGCCAGGACCTCTGACAAATGACAAGTAATAAAGTTTCACAGAGAGATGGAAAAAAGTGCCTATGTAGAACTGCAATTCTGTTTGGCTTTTGTTCAAAGGAAAAATAAAATAGGTCAAACTTAACACAGTGTATATTTAAGCTGTTCATGCTTTTTTCTCCTTACTTTTCATATCTTTTGCCTTCTCTTATTTTTTTATAGTACTTAAAATATTTTGAAAGACACCTTTATGAAGGTAGTTCTGTAAACTTTCTCACCCTTCGTTGTGTCACGAGTGAGTACAGCTGTGTGTAATTCCCTAAACTTCAGGATAAAAACTGAGTCCACTTATTTTGATTTTGCTGCCCATTAACTTCAGGTGGAAGACAGGAATTCTAACCTGAAAACAGCGTGCATCTCCAACTGGTGCAGAAGTCTGTTTTTGCAGATTATGGCTGGTTTAAGAAACCTCTGAACTGTCACGTACCATCTGAATTAATGAGGCCATACAGGTCTAAGGTCTCTAAAAAGGCCCATCTAGATTAGAATTGATTAATCCTGTGGTGGGCTGCAGAGTATTATTAGAGTGACAACAGATGTAGGTTTTGTGTAAGCATAATTTCATAAACATCATCAGCTGTATTCTTTAATTAGTGATGATCACCTCTAACTTGACTGTAGTGAAAATCTCCCCAAAGCCATTAACACATATTTGCTGAGAAATAACTTTGTGAAGAGAAATAAAAGTTAAAGATATGATTTATAAGTAAGAAAATGTGTTCAGAAAAATTCAATATGAAATAAAAATCCCTTCAAATACTTGAACTTCTGACAGAATTCGTATTTCTATATCATGCATGAATTTCCACCCTCCTATTGAAGTCATTACTTTTACATTTTTATGAACAAAATTAACTGTAAAATCAAGTAGTGACTGAAAGATAAGGTAACTATCATGTAGATATACCTAAAACCAAAACTGCAGTTTTGAACTCCATGTAGCATTGAAGAACTCAAAAATATTCTGATTCAAATTTGACAGCTGTTGTTTCTGTAATCAGTTAATATAAAGCCTGTGATCTGAATACTAATAAGATTTATTTATTTTTAACATAAACACTGAATTCTAAGCCCAGTGGAGTGCTGAAGACAATAGAATTTTTAAGATATAAATGTGGAAAAATAAAAAAACAAGCTTAAGGAATCTTTGCAGTGTGATAAATATCTCCCATTCTATAATTCTACAGAAATAATTCCATAGAAGAAATTTATCACTTCCTAAAACACCTGCTAAATGATTTGTCAACTGTTTGCGTGATGTTTTTTGGTAACATTTAAAAAATATTCTCTAGATGTCCAAGGGACATTATTTTGTTAACAGACCTTTTATTTTTTTGCTATGTGGTTTTGAATCCCAGTTACAATCAATTGAATGTTACAAAACCTGTAAGGTATCTAGCCTTTAATTTCCTACCCTTCAGTATGAAATGTTCAAAATAAGTGGTTGTTTTGGAGTGATTATGATGACCATAATGAGGCCTGACACTTGTGACACTTCAGACACGCAACCACCAGCAGCTCCATCACAACAAAGGAGCTCCGAGCACAACACATTGTAGTGGTGGGGAGAGTTGTGAGTTCGCGGCTTTGCACAGCAGATGTGGCCGCGCATCTTTGCACCCCTAAACACACATGCTCATCCAGTCTGACAGATCAGACAATGGCACAGAAAACCCATCGCTGATGCTTAAACAAAGACTTCCTCTCTAAAGAGACAAAGCTGCGTGTGACTAGTAAATTTTCCAAATGGAAAACAATGTATATTTTATTAATGAAAAATAAATTGAAACAGGGATGACAAATACATTAGTGCTATTTTTTAATGTTTTATCAATGTGTATTTTCTTTATTTCTAATATTTACCTTCATACCATCATGCAAATGATTTTGTTAATTAGTTATATATGCTTCACACAACAAATGCAAGGAAACTAGGGGAAAGGAAGCTAGGGGACTACACTGAGAGATATAAAAAATTCATCAATCAAGTGAAATATGATTTAGCAGTCTTTACTGTATAAATTGCATTTTTTCTATACTATTTATTTAGAAAAAAAATAAATGTGTGAATTGGATTCTTTAAAGTCAACTCTACCTGGGTAATTGAAAAAAATATTTTTGAAGGAGGAAACAGAAAGCCCAATTTTCTATTCAACTTAACAACAACAGGACATTAAAAAGTGAAGCTAGATATGTGCATATTTACCATAAGGGAGGGTACTGGGCATTAATGGGCTCTGGAGGCTTATTTAGAGACAGCTGCACTTATCATGAATCTGGAAAGTGAAATAGCGCCCCTGGTGTGCTGTAGGTCAGTCACAAATGTCGACTTCAGAGAGCTATAGATCTCCAGCATTACTTCAGCTGCCAAATCTCAGAACTCCCTTCTAGCATTTTCCTATAATTTAAAGATTATGTAAGGTGTATAGTGAGAGTGTTAGATGAAAATACAAATTTAGAGCTAAATCCTCTAAATGCTCTAAAGCAGCCTTCTGCTGAGCAGGATCATCTTCTGGTACACTTCAAATAGGAATTGCCACTAGTTTTGTCAACAGTAGGAGGTCATGGATGACTGCCAAACAAAATAAGGACTTTTTCAATAAAATGCTTTCAATTCTAAGTAGTCACAGAATATCTTCCTATGCCATTTTATTAGTGATAGTTATACTTTGATATATTGTTTCATACTGACAATTCCTTGACAGAAATCATAATTGTGAAATGAGCTGAAGTAAAAAGCAATTAATCACAGTTAACTCCTTCGGGCATGTCCAAACAAGATATTTTGTTGTCACTTCTGAATGTTTTAAAGGTATTATCCAGGCTCACAGATTTTGTATCCCACTGTGAGGCTGCTGATCTTCAAAAACCTGATATTTACTTGTTAAAATCCAAAGCTTTCAGGAAAAGTGGTAACATTTCATAGCAAATTAACATTTTAATTACTGTGAAATAGAAAAGGGGGTTATATTGTTTTAACTTCATCAGCATGAGCTACAGGAACAGACCTTTTAGCTCTTGATAATTGAACCTTGTAGTTAGGTATGCAGATTTTTTAGTTTCTGCCCTGTTGGTAGAATTTTTGTAAATATTAGGACAGTGAGGAAAGAAAAATGTTGAAATTCCAGGGTTTGGTTTTTTTGCAGTGAAATCAATGATAAGCAACATGGTTGCCTCTGATAACATAAGCTCGTCTTACAAAATTCCAAGTTCTGTATTCTAGTTTAAATACCAATTTTGCAGCCTACGTATTATGCAATACATCTGCACTTCATCATTATGCAGTACACATAAGCTACATAGGCAATATTCATGAGCTGATTTTAGCTGACCAGGTGAGTGCTCAAATGAATGAATTAGAGTGTCAGACACTACTGTATTTCATAAGTTCCTGAATATGAAGCTGATGAAACTTTGTTCATTCTGATGATGAAGTATATTAGGTCTCTTATTATCTGGAAAATGAACATAGCCCTTTATATGCAAAAGGGTCACAACTCTTTTATCTGAAGTGCTCAGCTAATACAGTCTACTTTTAATTGCATATCACAGTGGATTTTGAGACATATGTATTAATAAATGCTACATATGTTTGTGTGTAAACTGTTCAGGATCTCTTTTATCATTTTGGTTGAGTATCATTCAATCTCTAACAAGTTCAAAAAGTGATCTTCTCGTCCTTGTGAAAATTGGACACGTGCTTAAATATATTTCTTTAATATATATACATTTTTTTTCTTTTAGTTTTAGGGATATATGAAGAATGGTCTCTAAACAACTGTCTAGTTATGATATATTTTCCATAGCATTAGAGTATTTCAGTATATGAAAGCTTCATTTACAATTTCAGTTTTCTGTTCTTTTTTTTGTTTTTAGTTGTTGTCTAAGGGATTGATCTAAGGATGTGCAAATATATTACATGGCACAGAAGATTTTTTTTTCCGATCTTAGTACACTGTAAAGGTTTAACAGCCCAAAAAAACTTTTCAAGTTTTAATTTTGTCAGTAAAGTGGACAGTGATGTTGAGTGCACCCCCAGCAAGTTTTCTGGCCACACCAGGTGTGTGCTGCCATTGACACGCTGGAGGGAAGCGACGCCATCCAGAGGGACCATGACATGCTTGAGACATGGGTGCACACAAACCTCATGGAGTTCAGCAAAGCAAAGTGCAATGTCCTGCACTTGGGTTATGGCAATCTCAAACACCTACAGGGTGGGCAGAGAAGTGACTGAGAGCAGCCGTGAGCAGAAAGGCTTGGTGGTGATGGCTGATGGAAAGCTCAACGCGAGCCGGCAGAGCGCGCGCACAGCCCGGGGAGCCAAACTCATTCTGGGCTGCATCCAAAGGAGCGTGGCCAGCAGGGAGAAGGAGGTGATCCTGCCCCTCTGCCCTGCTCTTGTGGGACCCACCCACAGTGCTGTGTGCAGTTCTGGTGTCCCAACAGAAGGAGGACATGGAACTGTTGGGACAAGTCCTGACACGGGCCAAGAAGCTGATAAGAGGACAGGAGCATCTTCCCTGAGAAGATAGGTTGAGAAAGTTGAGGCTATTTAGACTATAGGGAAGGGAAAGTTGAGTGGAAAACTTAAAGCAACTTTCTAGTAACAGAAGGGGGCCTAGTGGAAAGCTGGAAAGAGATGCTTTATTAGATACTATAGTAATGGGACAAGGAATAATTGGTACAAACTGAAAGAGTAGAAATTCAGACTGGATATTAGGAAAAAAATTCTTTACCATGAGGATGGTACAGTACTGGAGCAGGTTTCTGAGGAAGGTTGTGGATGCCCCAAGCCTGAAAGTGTTCAAGGCCAGGTTGAGCAAACAAGTCTAGTGAGATATATCCCTGCAAATGATATGGGGGGTTGGGATTAGAGGCTGTTGGATTCCTTCCAACCCTTAATATTTTATGATTCTATAGTTTTTCTTTTCTGTTCATTTCATTCAACCACTTAGAGACACAGAAGGCTATTGTTGCATTACTTCCCTGTAACAGTTACTAATATCATCTCAATATTTTACATCCTAGCTTTGTATCTGAAATACAAAGGTAAAGTATTTCTCTTCTCCGTGTGCTGAAAGCATAAAGGGATCTGAATTTAACACAGACATGATCTTAGAAATCTTTTATAACCTTAGTTCACCCTGGTTCTGTGAAACAAAAAGTGCATTCTCCTCAGATCAAGCCAGTGTAAAACACATTATAGTATTAAATACAGACTGTATCACAGAGGGGAGATCATTCTCCTGTGATGGGATCTGGATGTTTTGCCTGCCAAGGGAGTTGGAAGGCTCTGTGGCACACTGGGGTAAGGTCTTTTTTGTTGGTGATCGTCAACTCTCCATACAGTATGGCTGCCTGCAGTGTTCAACACTTCTCCCCTCATCTCTGTTGCACCAGTGTATCTCCTTTAGACCACAGCTTTTCTCAAAAGGAATTAAAACTAACATAAGCTGGTTTTCAGACCTAAAGTCTCTGCAAATTCCTCCAGAGCACTAGATTTGCCTATGAAAACCAGCCTATGACCAGGTAGCAACCTGGAATTGCTCCCCAGAAATCTGAAGTTGTATATGCCAGTTTCCTGTGAACAATGCAGGAAGACTTCACAGCTCATATTTTTCATTAAGAACACTGATAAAACACAACCAATTGCATTTCAGGTGGGAAAGTTTTGAAGTCAATGAACCTGACCACATCCCTACAGATCACCTGCTTCAGAGCACATCATTGTAATAAGAACCAACCTGTTTGTCAGTTTAGAGAGAGGTGGAATCACACTACAGAAATACTTTGGGAATTATCCTGTCTTGTTCCCCATGCTCTGAGAGTCCTTTGTCTAGTCTTCAATGGGTTGAGATCAGAATTCTGTAAAATGTCATACTATCTCAGAGACATGTAAAATAGGTAGACAGAACATCACATAAAGAAATGCTAAAATATAATAGCCTGCATGAGGCTAGTCTTAACTGCCAAAGTAAATATTGTTTCTGGAAAAAGTACAGTGAATTTTGATAACTTGTAAAATAAATATAAAAATTTTTTTTAAAATTAAATGCATGCAGAAAATTGTTTTGCATGTTACTTCAGTAGAAAACTGAAAAAACTGGCAAGTAACATCTCATGTAATTTTTCTCTACTATTTTCAGTCATTTTGTGAAATGACTGGTTTCGCAATCTGACTAGAGCATAAATTCAGATCCCTGTGATACTCAGCTTTTTTCTATGTTCACTGCCTGTTTTTTTTTTTATTTTTGATACAAAAATTACAGGGTATTTGTTCTCTAGATACCAGGATAGATATATGATTTTCAAGCATATGTTGACATCAGTTATTCATAGGCAGTGTCTACAGTATTTTCAGTAAATTTACCATCATTGCTGGGAGAAGGTGCAAAAAGTCCTTTTATTTCTTTATGCAAAAATAAGGAGATTAAGGAAAGGGAACCCATGAAGTTCCTTCAGGGTTTTATCATTAAGTGTGAACAATGCTGTGGTCTCCTGGATAAGCCATAAGTATGGTAACTACAAATTCCATTAAGTATATCTTTCTAGTTTTACAATGACCAAGTAATATGAGACCATTGTAACAATGTGGTAGCTATTCAGTCTGGTTTTATTTCAGGACTTCTGTGTTATAAAATTAAGGTTACAGATAATGTTGTAGTGGTTATGGTGGTAGCTTGTTTGGGGGTGGATTGTTTGTTTGTTTATGCTTTTTTGGGTTTTTTGCCTTTTTTTTTCCAGGAACTGTTTTTTGGAAATGCCTCCTTTAGGACGTAGACTGTTTAACTTCTTTTTCTAAGAGAAATGAGGAAGTGCACAGCTTAAGCATTCAGCTTTGTGTCCTTCCTACTGCTTTCCAGCTAAATCAATTTTATGGGCAAAACCAGTTTTAACATTGAGGTTTTGAGGAGAAAGTTCCGACATAGCTGAGCTGTGTGTATTGCTTCTGTTTAGATGATATCTGTAAAAGCCCCACTTTTGATATTTTCTGTTTGGCATAACTGTTTACCGACTTCATAGTTAATTTACCAACTTCACCATAGCAAGAAGAATAATTCTTTCTGCAGAAATGTTTTGCGAAAGCAGTGCTTTACCAAAGCACCTCTCTTGGCAGAGGCTTCTGCAACAAACTCCAGCCATGGCTGGAGCAGCAAAGATTACATGAGAAGCCCTTAAGACAGATGAGCTCAAATGGGTAATGGGGGAAAACTGTAACATGCTTTATGGTCTCAGTGCTCTCCTGCAGCTGTATCTGATCCACAAATGTGAAAAATAAGGCTGTTATCTTCCACATGGGATAAGCCCAAGGCACTTGTTGTAACATGTCGTGCCTTTGGTTGTATGGAATGTCTTTTGAGGTCAAGGATCACAGTGGGCACAGGAAGGGCTAACCTGCTCATATAAATCTTATCAAAGAACTTCAAACCTGTATGGAAGAATTTTTGTTATCTGTTACCTCTACACAGCATGCAAAGTGAGACTTTATTGCTACTATTCGTAATCACCACCAGTTGCTTTGATGTATTTAGCAAATTACAAATAAACATGGTGAGGGAAGGGGCAATGACAGCTTTGTGAGTTTTGTTTTGCAAAGATCATTTGTAATAAAGTATAGACTTGTGTTTGCAAAACTGAAATCCAACTTTTGGTCAGGTATCCAAACAAATTTCTCCTTCAGGAGAGGAAATTCTTTAACATGTTTAGAAAATGTAAATCTGTTAATAGGTCTCCTTAATAATATTCGTTTGTTATGATTAATGGGTTTTGACAGGAATATATGTAAATATATTGATTACATCATTGTAACAAGAACCAACCTGTTTGCCAAGTTAGAGAGAGGTGAAATCACACCACAAAAATACTTTGAGAATTATCCTGTCTTGTTCCCCATGCTGTAAGGGTCCTTTGTCTAATCTTCAGTGGGTAGAGATCAGGATTCTGTAAAATGTAATAGTACCTCAGAGTCATGTAAAATAGATAGACCGAACATCACTAAACGAAATGCTAAAATATAATAGCCTGCCATGATCCTTCCTACCAGTAGTTTTCTTTGGTATAGTCTTTGTAATGACTTTAGTGTCATAATGTATTGTTGCAGTTTGAACTGGTATTCATAATGCATAATTAAGGCTGTAATCACTATTTCTATTTGTGACTATTGTGTCTGTGTGACCATTTCTCACAAAACTGTTTTATCATTTTTTCCATGACTTGCATATCTATAAGTTTATGTGTTCATTATTGTTGATACAGATGTCTTTCAACCATACCAAGAAAAAAAGAGCATGTCTTCTCTATTTCCAAAAACTTCATGACAAAATAATTTAGAACAGCACAGTAAATGTAGATACATAAAAAAGCAATTTCTAAACATAATCAATGTCCAGTATTTTTCAGTACCTTTAAATTATTCTGATTTAGTGTAGTCAGTTGGAGGTGCTTTACAAAATGACAAAGTTTTTTGAGGTCTGTTCCACAAAATCTCAAGCCTCTTGGATATGCCTTTCAGAGGATACAAAAAGTAAAGATACTAAAATTCATATTTTGATATCTCTTGAGCAATAGAGGAGAGGAACTCCTAGTCTATATGAATAAGCTGCTTAGAAGATCAAAGAAGTGCTATGTACGGACACAGAAAATTTTGGGAGTGTTTCTGTTAAGCTAGATATAAAGTGCTCCTGGGTTCAAAGACCAGACTACCCAATAGCACAGACATTGACTCTAGTGTGGGTGTAGAAGTTCTCTCTATCTATTTCTTATGAACTTGTGCTTGCTGTGTCAAGAGTCTGGATATATTCTTTCTGGTGTTTTTTGATGGTTTTTCATGCTCAGTATCTGAGGTCAAATAAGATGTACTTTGACAGTGACAAAGTTGCTGAGGCATTTCATCTGTCAGTGTGCAGTACTGATCTTTCTGCCTAAGAATGTGAAAAGCTCTGTAATGAATCTAAGAGTTAAATTAAATGAGCTTGAAGTCTCTCCACCCTAGAATTGCTCAAACATGTTAATTTATGTCAATAATAAGCTTAGACTGGGATTTTTATGGTTTATGGGTGTAATTTAAAAAAATACAGATCCTCAAAATGAAACCTCTGAGGAATAGTGGGAAGGAAAAAGGAAGAACATAGAAGGTTGAATATGAACATTTTCTCAGCCTCCAAGAATATTTTATGATCAAAATGAGGATTATTGATTAGTGGGTGCTACAGTCATTGGACAACATGGCAGACAGGCTTGAGATTCATGCCTCAGTGATTCACAGCAGGTCTGGGCCCATAGTCTCATCAGCTGTGGACATTCTATTCTCAGAAATTAATAATTATGGCAAGCTTTATCACCATCTCCTCGTGCTCCTGTTGTTTTCTTGTTGTGCTGTGTGCTTGTTGCTTTATGTTTGTACTTTTCAAGTCTTCTGACTGCCGCAACACAGTCATTTCAGTGAAAGGATAGACCACTGGAAAATGAAAACTGATAGTCAGGAGTAAACCCCAAATCTTCTGTTCCATATGTTCCCTGAGCTCAGTGATCTGTCTGTTACCCTTTTTTCAGCCTCTTTTTCTTTTCAATTTCTTCCCCTTTTCTTTCTAGGAGAAAGAAACAATCAAACTCTGCCTCTTACACTGTTGTGAAATGAAAATTTGAAGAAAATCTTAGAAACCCATGTAACAAAAGAAAAAAAATATTTTACTGTCTCCTCTGCATTTTCAAAGTCAGATAAAATTGTCTGGAGATATTTTACCTCTCTAGGTAACAATTTACTAGACACTGGTTAAGTTGTGTGTTCCTGAATTTCCTTCCATGTAAATCAATGTGGCAGAAAATTAAGGTTACTGGACCTTTATGGAGATGAAGATCATATCTGATATTTTTCTAACAGAAATAAATTAAAAGCATAACCAATTTAAACAAAGCCTTTAATCTGAAAATGCAGAAAATGATTTTCACACTTGCTTAATTCTTGCCTGAATTATGAGTCTGATGTATCCATCATGTTCTTTTGATTTTATGTTTTACATGCAACTCTTCCTTGCATGATCTTTTTCTTTCTTTCCTTACCAGCTTAGTCAGCAATCCCAGTTGATTCTCTGGTGAGTGAGTCAAAATAGACCCTCCTTCCTGCCAATAGCCATTTTGGCAGTTTTCATTCATTTCAGGACAACATTACTTTATGAAAGGAGTCAATGGCTAGACATAGTCTAAGACAAAGTCAATCACTGCAGCCTGAAAATTGACAGGAACATCACAGGTTTGCAAAACTACCTTCTCGAAGGTGCAAGATGAAAGAAACACAGGTCACAGAAGCCTGTAGGGGCGCAGGTTTAGCAGACTTCATGCAGCAGTATTAGGTGACAGGAGTTTTCTGCTCATGAAGCTGGTGGTGTACACACTCATTGCTTAAATACTGAAGTGTTACAAGGATTGGACCAACCATCATCCTGTAGTCATAACATTATCATGTTATATGGCTGCAGGATGTTGTTTGGTGCAATCACCAAGTCATGTAATGCCTACTCTGTTTTCAAAGGTCATTATCTAATATCAAGATCAAGGTATACAGTAGAAAAAAGCTTTTTAATGCATGTGGCAATGTATGGAGATTTTAGATATCTAATTGTGGATATCCCAGCCCCACATAATATTTTTTCATGTATTAATCAGTAACTTAACAATAATAATGATTTTGTAAATTTTTTTTCTCCATTTGTTGACTTATGCTATTTCAATTGAGAGTCTAGTTAAGAGAAAAAATATAAATATTAATTTTATTTTGCAACTTCAGCAAGTGTTTGTTTTAAAGCATCCTTATGTGCCGTTTTACTACTTTTGACAATTTAATGCATACTGCTGCAAATAAAATGTGAGCATATAGGGGTTTTGTTGGGTTTATTGTATTTATTTTGAATCACTTTCCAGAATTCAAAAAGTTTTGCACTGATTAAATAAAATACTGCAATTTTCACTTCTCACTTTAATAAAGGTTATATTTCTTTTTAGGAAGGTCCATAACTATATCTATATCTATCTATATCTATCTATCTCTATCTCTGTCTCTGTCTCTGTCTCTGTCTCTGTCTCTGTCTCTGTCTCTCTATCTATCTCTATCTCTATCTCTATCTCTATCTCTATCTCTATCTCTATCTCTATCTCTATCTCTATCTCTATCTCTATCTCTATCTCTATCGCTATAGCTATAGCTATATCTATATCATCTATATCTATCTATATCTATAGCTTTATCTATAGCTATATCTATAGCTATATCAACTATATCTATATCTATGTCTATATATTTATCTAAAGATAGATATATATGAAAGTTAACATTTTGAAACAAGAATTGAGTTTGTGCTGTCTTTATGCTAAAAACCCAGGAGTAACACAAGAGGATAAGATGGTGAATGCATCAAAGAAAGAGTTAAAAAGAATGAGCATATTTTTTTAATTTCTGTAGATATTAGCTAGCCCTAAAGGAACTGTAGAGATCTGTCTAAATCTAACTGACACCAGTGGGTTTTACAGCTGGACTAACTTAGGATTTTGAAAAGTGTTCCTTCACATTGTTTTTGTATGACACCAGATATTAAGTGTACTGAAAGTGGCTGTGAAACATATTTTGTTGGTTAAAAATATAGCATTAAATGATTGTCTTCCATAAAATTTTCAAACAGGAATCAATCCAAGATTGTGCGGTAATGTGCAAATTTCACTCAATTTGAACTGATTTGGCTCTTCAGAAGGTTAAGATAGTTTAATGGTTGAAAGCACATTGCTGTGCAGCAAGCTGCAAAAGTCAAAGGGTTAGGGGATTAGGATTTCATTTCCTTTTAGCCACGGTCATGTCTGTTTTCTGTCTAAACTACTTCTTGTTCCCATTTAACCCATGCCTTTAAAGACAAAAGGGGTTAGAACTTGCAGGCCTCAGGCTTCATTTTAACAAGATGTCTCTAGCACTTTGGAGCGTAATTTGTCATAAATGTCATAGGTCAGAGAATGTTAGAAACCTACAGCCAACAGATGGTCATTATGACAGCAGTTAAGTTTCAGAAGCAAAAGATGCTTTGTGATATTTACTCTGGCATGTGAATGTTACACCTCTGAAGAATATTTTCAAGTTCACTCTTAAAATGGACTCATCATTTTTATCACCCACTTCTTAACTAGAGCTCACAGAAGCCCCTGAGCCAAATCTTCTTCCCACTTCTCAGAGGGTTCGGGGGGTTCCTTCCAGCAGCAAGATATATCTGTAGAACAGTCCATTTTGTACACAAAGGCCAAGAATTTTCCAGAATTACTAGATGCAGACAAATTGTGTTGTTCTGGTAAAGTAGGAAGAATTTCTTTTTCATTCTCATGCTATTTTCTGTTTTGTTTTTTTGTTTTCGTTTTTCCTTCTTTTTTTTTTTTTTTTAATTTTTTTTAATTTTTTTTTTTCAAATATACTGGAAATGAAGGGTTCATATAATCACAAAATGAGCTTCTCCTAATAAGGCAATATTTTCATTTGAAATCTGTAGTATTTTCATTCACAAGATACCAACAGACCTAAGAAACTTTAGCTAAGCAGGATACATTATGACAGCCAATACTTAATAAATATTTTAAAGAGAGGGAAGAAACTCTTAGGAGCAACCTCAGCCACACAACTCCTGCACCCCAAAGCAACATTTAGAAAAAAATCACTTCGATATGCATACGTAGATCACTACACTCAGATCTGCATGGGAGTTGTTTTACAGGAAAAGAGCTGTCTATCCTTCAAGAGAACCAGCTGACTAGTTGGCTGATCTCTTATAAGCCTTATGACAAATACTAATCTTGAAGACACAGCAAGGTGGCCTTTTTTTACAAATCAGCTCTATGAAAGCATTTAGTGTATAAGGGCTGTAGATTCAGATAAGTGCAGGAATATAGGTGTAAACTTGTGTGTGACAGGCTGACAGGCAGGCAAATGGGTTTAATATCGCTCATAAGTGAAAGAGGTGGGTGAGCAAAAGGTAAAAGACAAGCCTCTATTTCCAAGATAACTAGTTAAGTTAAAAAACCTCTGCTATATTTAGCAGGAAGAAGCTATGTTCTGCAGATACATTTGAAGCAGCATTCAACAGGTAATCATTCAGAATGAGAGAATTAATTTTCTTGCTAGACATTGAAGAACCTGTTTTACTATGTCTCATCCAAGTCACTTAGTTGAACTTTGTGAAGGTCACTAACTGACATGTTTTATGCATGTGAGGAAATAATTACAGCAACAGTAGATAAAATTTGCTGACACAGTCTGCTTTCCAGGAAAATAAGGCTGTGTTGTCCATCTTTGTGCCTGGTATTTCCCCTTTAGTTATTGTTGACCAATTGTCCAGTTTCAGAGAAATTTCAGACAAAAGATAAAAAACCCCTGAGTTTCTGAAAGTTTCCTGAAAATTAGTGACTGGGTGCAAAAGGCAGACCCAACTTATTCCTGTAGCACAAGACTATTAGGAAGCAGTGCTCTCAGACTCTTGGTGCAGGATCAGTGCTTTCATTGCATAAAACCCACCAAGATGTTCTTGTTGCCCAATGGGTAGGTGGTAGGTGAGATTTAGTTCCTAAAGTCATCATCTCAGTGTGGGAATAGGAGAGGTGGAGTGGTAATTACTGCTGTAAAAAAGCCTATGAAACTCCTCAAGAAACCACACTCAATTTGTTCCACTGCTAATAGGACACTTTATCTTCTCTTTGCAGTTACAGAATAACTACCTGCAGCAGAAAAGGTTTCTTCCTCCTCCAAGCTCAGGACCTCATGTTCCCAAAAATATGTACTTTATGTGTGCTTCATGCTTGTTCACAGTGATAAGAATTTTCTCATGGTGATGAGGGTTTTCTCAATGCTTTGAGTGTGAAGGGTAGAATCTGTGGTTCTTGGCACCCGCAATGTTTCCAAATTTTGTATAAAGAGCTGCCAGCTACCAACTTGTGAACCTTGCAGTTAGTTATGTCTTCTTGTTTTCCCTTCCAAAATAAAGTCAAATATGTAGGATGCTTATACTGCCAGAAGATCATGAGAGAATTGTGAGGTGATCATTTCTCCAGGGCCACCATAAATGAAATATGCAATTTTTACTTCACAAAGGCTTCAGATTAGAGAGATGAAAACCTGAAGTCTATTACCATTTGCAACCTGAATTCTATTTTATGCTCTTGCAAGGTAGCAGCCTCCAGAGTCCTGGTGACCCCAATAGCTGTCTGTGAGTGAGTGGACTACAATTCTTATCAGTCATTACGACAGATTTGATCAGCAACTAACTTTATTTAAACACTTTATAATTAAAGTCTGTCCCAATGATTGATACGTATTGGATCCAGCTCTGGCTGAAATAGTTTAGCTATTCCTAGTCTCTGGATTTTGCAGGCCCTGATAGTAACAAAAAAGGAACTTAGGCAGCTAAGAGAAAGACGTCGCAGATGGTACAAACCTTCATGTGGAGGTTATTTTGTTATTGCTTGAATAACTATAAGCAATACTCAACAAAATTCTGAAATTCATACGGAAGGTAGTAAGTGATACTTCAGACACTATTAAAAAGATACTATGCCTTTTCAGATTCAAGTACATGATGCAGCATTACCAATATGTTCTCTAATTTCAGGCATAGCAGGAGCTATAACTTTCGCATGGTAAATTCTCCTGCCTATAGCTTACCTAACTTTTAGAAGGACATCCAGTTTGGTACAATATGAACACGTTTTTTGAAGCAAATTTTGGTAAACTCTTCTTTTGTGTTACTCCTCCATTTAGAATTGAATATTACTTGATGCTAATCTTCAAACTAGTAAGATCACATGTATTTTTACAAAAATATGTCATATACCTGTAGTCAGTGTTTAATAACTGACAAGTATGTAGGTAGTGTCTTCTTTTGGTTACCAGTTATTGTATGCTATGTTTCCTGCAGTTCCTATTTAGTAATTTAAGGATGGAAAAAGGAAAAGGTCAACCAAAAGTTAAATTAAGAATTGTTCTGAAAGTTTCCAACATTTATAAGTAGTAACTGAGAAATGTAGATTCTAGATCTACATGGAGGAATATAGATCAAGTGATCATTTTATTTTCATGGCAACTCTCTCAGGTGGAATAAAGACGTTACTGGATATAGATGTAAAATGTTTATGTAGAAGTACAGAAATTGATCATTAGCACTTTTCTATTAAACTTATGAGAAAAAGCAATTTCTTTTATCATGTTAAAGATACCATTTCACACATATCTAGCACTTAACAATTTGTAGGATGCTTCAGAGACTGACCCTTCACACATATAACCATGTGAGTACACTGCAGCACAGAGAAGAATGTATTTGACTTAATACTTTTGCAGCAAATCCACAGCTCTGTATGCTCCACACTGAGCAATTTGCTTACAACTACAGAGCTGTATGTTGATCTTGCAGGGTAGTTATCACGACCTTTCTTGAAGTGTAGCTGCTGTATAGAGAGGAGAGAGAGGATTTATTGACATGTGGCACTTGGGATCTTTCTACCTTAAAAAAGGTACAAACCAAAAATAAATGTCCAAAAGCAATGCTTTCCATGAAGTGAAAACTTCCCCACATCCTTTTAACCTATCTCTTATTTTTCTAAGGTCTGTTTTTGAGTGGTGAGATTTCCCCCGGAGTTATGAGGGTATTATGGTAAAAAGAGAACATGTATTAACAGAATTATTGTCATTGCCTTCACCATAGTAATAAGAAAGTCAGGAAACTATACCTTGGCAAAAGAAAACATCCTGACATTTTAAAATGTAATCAAAGGGGGATTTTCTGAGAGATTTTTTAGTGTGTGATTTGCTTTAATTATTACATTGTTGTCACTGGGTGTTTTTGTTTTTGTATTGTTTTTTATTGATACACATGCTATTGCTTCAAAATGTAGAGAAGTATCTCAAGCTTATACAATCAAGGAAAAATAATAGGTGTGTATGCTGTTTAAATCCCATATGCATATGGATTAGAAGTGATGGAATGAAAGCTATCCCTGATATTATTTCCAAGCCTTAACATTTTGTGATGCAATGTTTAAACAACATGTATATCTTTGCACAAACTGCTTCAAACACTTCCAAGCACATAACTAGCAGGAACTATCTACCCTCTAAAACATCACTTTTCTTCTCTTTTCTATTTGTATTTTCCCTGCTTCTGTTCTATTCACATCAAGTGGCACCAAATTTATGACAAAAAACACTTTTGCAGGAAATTTAAAAGAAAAAACCCACGAAAATATTTCTTATCATCCAGGCAAGGAATCTGAAACTCTGGTTCTAAATTACTGCTGTGTTGTAAATACAAAAAATAACTGATGTAGTGCTATTTTCCCTCAGTCACTTCTGGGTGGCAGAGTATGCACGTAACGGCTTCGGGAATGGTGCTCTTAGACTAACGAGCAATTAGTATAACACACGCATTTAAAAAAAAAATCAAAAAAATTAAACCTCCAAAACTCCTAGGTCTTGTAAGCTGAGGTGGCCACTAACACTTAAAATGGAGTAATAAATAGCTATAAATATTTAAGCTTTATGGTTCGATTTGTTTGTAGAGGTAGCTATTAGCCTGCTTGTGAGATGGTAAATTCCTGCCTAGTACAATGCAGCACAAGAGGCAGCTTCAGTGTGCACGCAGACAAAGAGCCTCAGGCAGCCCCACCCTCGCCTATTTTGCTTTACGACAACACCCCTTGTTCACGAAACCCCTTTCAATTATAGTCTTTGTTAGCAATGTTTACTTTTTTCTTTCAAATCTGTCCTTCCTTCGGTCTCAGTCTTCCAGACAATCAGCTCGCTGGAGCCAGCTCAGGGAGGCAGAAAAAGAGAAAATGAAATCCAGCAGATGTCCACTGTGGTAAAAAACAATGCCAAATCCAGCCAAAAAAACATCCTGGGGAAGGGGGGGCAAAGAAATCAGATTATTAATGTTTCTGTTGTTGTTGTTATTGTAGTAACAGTGGTGGTAGCTGTTGGTATTATTGTTATCATTATTACTGTTATTATTGTTGCTGTTGTGATGGTGATGATGATGATGATGATGATAATGATGAATATTATTATTAAATAAATTTTTAATTCTCCTTGCATTATTACCCAAAACTGTCTCCCACCTCGCACTGAGGGTGCGGGTTGGTCACGTGGATTCACAATGACAAGAATGCTGCTTTAATGTGCTCAGTGAATATCTTTAAACTTGTATCCCTGCCTTTTTTTTTCCCAGATGGTAAAAATGTTATTTATTAAGGAATGACACTTTTCCTTCTTAGGCAAAAATGACACAAATGAGAATCAATTTTGTGATAATGTCCAGAGCTGTTCCTTGGTGCTTTCAATTTTTTGCTCTTGTGATTTTTATTTCCTCGCTAGCTTGTTGGGATTTTTGCTTCTTGACATGGGGAGGTTTTTTTGGTTTGGTTTGGTTTGGTTTTTTTGAACAAAAGCATTTGTTTGCTTTCATACCTGAAGTGCACCACAAAGTGTGTTTTGGAGTTTATTACAAATTGTGGCAATCCTGCCTGGACTTGACAGATTGTAACAAAGGAATAAAGCTGTAAAACACTTTCACATAAAGATGTTATAATACCAGCTTGCAACTTTGTAAGGTGGAATACAAAACAAATAAAAAGCAGTAGTTAAAAATGCATTCTTCCCCCAATGCCCCCCCCCCCCCCCCGTCCCCCGTCCCCTGGCCTCGATGTCATTGTATCAGATTAATTAAGACCAAAAGATGAATACTTTGATCAGGAGGTGACAGCTGTCACTCAAGCATCTGTAACCAGAATTTCTGGAAGCATGCTCTTCCTGTGCTCTTTACTCCACTGATAAAGACACGTCATGATTCATCTCAACAACTTTGCTATTATAGACTGAGTTCTACAGTGTCTCAAAAGAATACAGTTATATATATGTGTATAAGTAAACACAAAAGTATGTTTGTCATTAGAGAAGGTTTCTATGTTGTCCTTCTCAAATTCCAGCAAAAAAAGGGTCAGCATATAAATATTGTCATTTAATTAAGAAATATTGCTCCTTTTGTTCCTTGTTGTTTCTGCACCTAAGAGAGAAAAATAAAAGGTAGATGAAAACGTCAAAAGTATCATCTCCATACAAGGGATAAAAGTTGGCATAGCTCTACAGTTTAGTAAAACCTAAAATTTTAGTCTGAAAAGTGCTGAAATCATGGGTTTCAAGAAGCTTAGTCAGCTCAATGTAAAATTACACAAATGTTGAGAACATTATCTTTTTTCTCATTAAAAACCAAATTTTTGTTTCCTAATTTATGAGATTAAACAGACCATTACACCTGATTATATATGGTTATACATATATCAGGGTATGTATGGATATATCTTCTATAATTCAACATATATTTGCATTTTCGATGAGCTTTACCATGTCCTTATGACTCCAAATAGTGTTTAACTAAGATATTAGTATTTTTCCTAGACCTTTTTTAAGCAATAATCAAAACAGTTGTACTTTGTCTCTTCCGCCTTGAAATTTTTGTCGCTTGTTATTAACAAAAAATAATCATCTGTGTTGATCATCCAGCCACAGAAACCCGCATAACCTCCATGAGGAACACCTGTATTCCAGCTCAGAATTTAAAACCAGCCATAAATCCAGTTCCGTGTAAATGAGAAGAATTCATGGACAACTTAATTTGCTGCGGGAAGCCAGGTTTCCTGTAGCCTCCCCATTTCTCATCCCATGACTTTCAGTGTGTCCACCTGCTGAAAAACCATGTTTGATTTCCAGACTGGCAAGCTGTCTCTCTGCAGCAAAATGGTGACTTAGGGGGAAGTGCAGGAATTTCTGTCTCTCTGTCATCATTAAGGGGGTTGCCCTATGTTGAGGAGAATGGAAAGTGTGATTTAATGTGGAAAATAAAAAACAAAACAAAACAAGGAATTCAAAAAAGGCTGAAAGATTTGCCAAGTGAGCCATTGCAGTTCTTGTGACAAGTGAGATGCCCCTGAGGAATTCACTACAGGCTGAACTGAAAAGGGGATTAAGTCCGTTTAAAGGGAGGAAATGTAACAAAAGGAGCACTTTTATGATGTAGCAGCATAAAATAAGGGACTGCTTTGTGCAGCTGATTGCCAAAGGTCTCCAAGTGGAGCAGCCAGTGCTGCAGGCCCCACTCCCCCTGGAGTGAGCAGCTCCCTCTAAAGCCGGTGCCTACACTGGAATAAGACCACAGCTCTCATTCAGGAATAAACAAGAGATTATTGGTTTGTTTCTATGTACCTTTTTTTTTGTTTTGTTTAAATTTTCCACACCTACCAAAAAGTGGCCTGTAGGGAGATTATACTCTAGTGGAAGTTGCTGCTAATTAAAACAAGTAATTAGTGTTCCTCCAGGCTTTGCGATTTCACTCACTTTTGCCCACCAGACAACATTAGTTTAAAAGCAATCCAATTTCTAGCAATAACAGACCATAAAAAAGTCACTTAACAAGTATATAAGTGTAAGGTTACAGTTCAGGCTTTGATTTATCTCTCCTGGGCTATTTAGACAGCCACAGCAAAGTTGGACGGAAGGGGGATGGGGGAGTTAAACAGTTTTTAATTCAGGTTAATTTTGTTGTGGTTTTTGAAAAGTCATGTCACTGCATTCAGGTACACTTCATATGACAGCTTTCCAAGCCACATTTAAAACAGAATTGGATTTAAGGCAGTTTTCCAAGAGAGCCCTCACTTAGCATTTTAGAAACAGATCATTTCACTAGGACCTTTTGTTTCCACTCCTGATTCTGACAAAAGGAGAACATTTTGTTGACTATGCCTCTGTGGATGAATAGGAGTTTAGAGGTATTGTTGTTTCATGTTAATACAGACAAAATTATTATATATCTATTTTCTTACTCTTCAAGAAACTTAAAGAGATTAATAAAAATTTCAAACATGGTGATGTATCGATTGACAGAAAACATAATTGTAACACTGCTTCTATCTTTGATTAGTTTCAAATGTTCCCATCATCACAAAACCTACAGCTCATGTTATCACCTTATTTTATGTTGACATATGTTGGATTATACTTTCTCTAAGGATATTTCAGCTTGATCTAAACACCTCTGGAGGTTCCTTTTGTGCAAGGAAATTTTTTTATGCATGGATAACACCTAAACTGCAAATCAGGGGTATATATAGGTGATTTTTTTCCTATGAAACTATGTACAATTTTCTGATGTTCAACCAATGGACACAGAATCAACTTTTAGTTTGTTTATCTGCTATTTCTGCTGATACATGAACCAGAGAAAGGAAATTACAATTTTTGATAATTTATAAAAATATTTTACACAGATAAACAGAACGAGCTTACATAATAGTTGCACTAAAATAGCTGTAATTCAACATTAAACTGTCACTTTAAATATGATTTTTTTCTATTATATAGCAAGAAACAAGTCTGTACAGATGAACTGATTTTCTTGTAATCCTAATTTTGAATACACAAAATGTACTGGTTTTCATCACAAGCAGAAAAGGTGGAAATATCCATGAGTTTTCCTTTTTCCCTTCTGCTAAAATTTTAATTATTCAGTCTGACAAGATCCGTCAGGTTCTGTTTATATAGCTCTTGATAACAATAACTTTACCATATTGAATAATAACATATTTAAAAAACAGCTCAGACCTTTCTGAATATCAAGATTTTCTTTTACATTTTAAGAATCTTAGAATTTGGAGTTTTTTAAACTGCTTCTTCTATAAGAATAGGCAGAAAGAACCAACCAAGTTATTGTTTTTGTTTTGTGGGCGTGTTTTGTTTGTTTGCTTTACTGATAAGGATAAGAACAAATCTCCATCCCCTGAACAGACTGTGGGGCAGCAGTGGACAGGATATTCTGTGTCTCATGGGCACATAGTAGACTCCTTACAGATTATCGTAAAACCATAAGGGGGAGCATAACAGCTCTGATTTTGTGTAGTAAGCCATACTTGCTCAATTCCATTACATTACAAAAGTCAATCTTCAGAAGCAATTTAGGAACAACAATGGTGTTCATGTAGAATCCAAGAAATGGAGAACAAATTTTCTCATGCAATCCAGTTTCAATGCCCAGATGTCCTCTATAAATTAATTTAATGGTTATTTGATTCTAATTTAAACATAAATTAGCCTTAAGGTTCAACCCTATCTTATATCTGCTTTCCTTTTGCACTTCTGTTTATTTCAAGTCATGGTTTTTTCTTATATTACCTCCATAAAACTTATGGTTTTTTTTCTCCTTATGACACTTTTTAGAGTAATTTTCAGTTTATTGACAATATTGAATTGAACAATCTCAACACCATAATATACAAATCACCTAGTGAAATAACCTAGGAACATCAAGGAACATCACGGCAGTAAATGGTTCACTGAAGTCACATATTATCAATTAATTGAAAATAATAATTTTCCCTCCCAACAAGTTTAGAAGCCAGTAGTGTTCTTCATTTGTTATCTTTTTTTGTGTAATGATAAGTACTGAATAAAATCAATAATTTTTTATAATACTGTTTAGTGAGGTGTTCAAGAAAATGAAATTAATCTGGCATAATGTTACAAATGATAATGTGCCTATTTATTTCTTACCTCATAAACTTTCTACTGTTTTAGAATTCAAATCAGCAAGTGAATAAGCATCTCAGGCAGGATAACTTCTCAATTGTGTTGCAACATTATCTACAATATCTTATCGGTTGTTCCCCAAAACTCTTAGAAAGAAAATGCAGTAATATGCTTACTGCAAAGAATTGTCAAGTTAACCTTGCTTTGAAAATGTTGATGTTGATATGCCATCTTGCTTCTTGTTCTATTTTTAATTCATCCTATCAAAATATATTCTTGTCATACTTCTCAGAGTTCCTAATCTCAAGATTACATAGCATTGGGGTTCAAGATTTCAACCTTGTACTCTTCATGGAAGAAAAACTAGATACACATGCAAAATGTTGTGTATGACTGGGGGTGAGTGGTAGAGATAAATGAGGGACAATAGGTGGCTTTCATGTTAAATTCTAGCACAAGTTTTAGTGGCTTGGTTTTAATTTTTTTTTTAAATTATACCAGACAAAAAATTTACAAGTTGATGGAAGAATCTAGTAGATTATTTTTGTGTGTTAGGAAATATCATTTCACAACCTTTGCTATGATTTCTAGTGTGTTTTATAAGTTAGGTTGTCAATATTCAGACATTTTTTGTACGCAGACAAGTCAAAAAAGGAGGGAGTGTTAAAACTGGTGGTATTCATTGTTCTGATATTGGATGGAAACAAGAGTTAATTCTTGACAAGTCTTCTTTTTTTTTTTTCTTTTTTTTTTCTTTTCTTTTTATTTTTCCAGAGTGTTCATATGCTGAAAGCCAAGTGCTGATACAGATTTTGAGCATCCAATTTATATCCTGTTAGTCCTGATTATAAAAGTCATTTTCAGCCACACCTCAATATTTGCAGATATGATGATCTTTGAGAAGCAAAACATTTCAATTACATAACACAAAACCAAGATGTCCACTATCAATATCTCCTGAAAATTTGGACAGAAAACACATTAGAAACGCTTTCAAAAACAGGAGCTGTGAGGTCTTCCTGACAATTCATTTTAAGGATAATAAGGTCTTGTAGTATGTATAAGCAGCATTATAACCATAATATATCTTTCAGATTTTAGAGGTTGCTCCAGAATCTTCCAAACTTTCTGCAAACAGGAAAAGAAAAAAGCCTTCATGGTTCCCAGCACATGGGGAAAAGGCTATGGTGGCTACTGTGTGGAGAAAGACATAGCTGCTGTATGGAGAAAGACATAGCTATGGGGTAAGATATGTGCTTCTGTGCTTCAAAACAAGTTTGTAAAGGATATCCTGCTCCCTGTGTGCTCCAAGCCTTGAGAGGTTAAATCAGAGCAAAGTATCTCTCCAGTTTCGTGCCATCTGCTTGTGTTAGTCTGTCTCCTTCATACAGTACAGTCTACATTAACCAAAGTTATGCCCTCCATGCTGTATCTGGCTGGTTCAAAGCATAGTTATTCTCATCTGGTTTTACCAAACTGTCTCTGCACGTGGAAATCACTAGTAGCTTTGTGCTTCTTGAAGGATGCAGGATGATGGGTAATTTTATACTCTGAATGGGCCAGACTGCATCTGGTGTAAACTAGTGTGAATGTAATCAAATTAAAATGCTGCCAGCAGAACATTAGTCTCTAGCGCAGCCCAACCCAACACTGCACCTGTTAAAGTGCTGTTGTAAAAATTTTCCTGGTCAGAATAATAAAATGTATGGCGTGCAAAATTTCCCCAGGAGAGTAACTTTTTTATATGTAGGATTAGATGTCAAAGTCAGAAAAACCATCTTAGTTTATTTCAGTGTAGCACCTAACCTCAAATTTTATCATTATCTTCTACATGAGGCTGTGTGATATGAAGCACTGTTAGATGGAGTGAAAATAATCAAAAATCTTGAAATGTACAAGACATAGAAAGACAGTAAAAGAGACTGTTTTGCTGCCCTTGTGCTATATTTTTAACACTAATGGTTGACCCAGACTCCTCAGTTAGATATTAAGCATTTTGGTGATTTTGAGAGTCACTACTTAATGGCATTGATTTTGAGGCATAGTTAGAATACATTTGCTTTGTCTCATACTGTGAAGAGAAGTCAGTATTTTTTTAATGATAATTGAGGGCTTACACTTCTTTTGAGAAAAAATCACAAAAATTTTGCACAGAATTAGGTAACCATCACAGTTGCCTTTTCTACATTCATTACTTAGCTTTCCTAAATGGAAGATATTTTTATGATTTTTATTATAGTCTTAAAGATCTCCACATTTGCTGTATTTATCTTTCACTTTGGACATGGCTTCCCTTATTTCATCCTTAATCTAGCTTCCTGAGAAATGTTGAATAATATTATTAATTCTTAGGACACTGAGACATTCTAAAAAAGCTCAGGATATTAAAAGTATAGTTGGTAGCTTCATTACCAAGAGTTTCAAAAAATATGGGATACTATAGAAAAGCTTAGCAAAAAACCTTTTTCTACATTTCTACTCTTTGCACTTAATCACTTCTTTTCTTAGATTATGAAAAATAATTTCTGGATTTTTTTTCCTCTCTGATTTTGACAAATACCAGGATATTCAATTCCAGGTAAAAGGCCTTGTACTCACACTATTACTTCTGCAGCCTCCTACAAGTCCTGCACTGGGCATATGTGAACGACAGAAAAATCCTGGGTGTTTCTTTGCATTGTCTAAATTTCAATTGGCCTCTTCACGGCAAATATAATATGGACAAGTGTTAAGAGTGCTGTAGCTCCCTCTAACATAAGACAAGCCTGTGCAATATCAGAGAAAATGTCATATTAACTTAATGATACTTTAGCTCTTGCCATAAATGAGCTATACTGTACGTTCTTTAGTTGTCTTTGAGATTCAGAAAGATTAGTTCAAGAATTAGCCATTTTAATTACAGGAAACATCACTTTTGGATTCATTCAGGGTATTAAGTAAAATCACACTCAAACTACATATTAAAGCATAGCTATCTTATTTTGTTGACTAAAGTCACAAAACTTGTGGTGCTCCATAATCAACAGGAAATATGGTTGTCTGTGCATTTTTCAGAGTACCCAGTAAAGTTATTGTCACTTTGAAAAGAAGCTTTAAGTACCAAATGGATGTGGAGGATAGACTTCCATTTTCAGACGTGGGTCATCTTAAGGTTAAAAATCCATCCAAAAAGTAGATGTAAGAAAATTTTCACTTCTGCTACCTGGGCTACTTAACAGGTCTCAAGGGTGGTCAATCCAATAGTTTTAACAGATGCAAAATATGCTTCTTTTAAAATTTAAAAGTAAAGGGGAACAAATCCAGAAGACAATTTTTTTCCATATATGTAGTTAGAAAAAAACCTGCTCTGAACTGAGCATCCATATTTTTGTCAGCCTAATCTATTAACTCTTTAAAGGGATGGGTAACAGAAAGGTCAAAACAAAGAAAAAAACAGAGATCCATGAAACAATTTTTTATCAATTAATAGAATTTTTTTTAATAATTGTCTCCAAATCACAGTATATTTGAGTTAGGAGCATAGGCACTGGTATACACTCATTTTGCTCTTTAGCAGATTTGGAGCAATGTTCTTTGCATGTGAGAAGTGAGAGACATGATTTTGGAGAAGCATAGATTTTCAAATGTTGTATACTTGTCTCTACTTTCACAAGCAGCAGACTGTATGAGGAGTTACAGAGAGGCTACCCATCAAATCTTTTCATCTGACAATAATAGGCCTAAACTGCACATAGCCCACAAAAATTATTAATAAATCATTAAGTTTTAGAAAACTGAAAAATTTTACTTTTCTTTACATAGAGTAAAGCCCAGAAAAAGTCAGCCACAAGCAGAGGCTGTGCTCTTCCCATACCATTCCCTTCAATTCACCTAACCCAAAGACTGAAGAAGGTCAGTAGAGGGTTCATCGTCCCTGTTCCTCGCCGTCTTCTTCCTCTGGGTGTCAGGCACCCTTGCAAACCAGTAAAAGCTATTTTTCTTTTCAACGTTACAAAAAGAAGGGAAGGCAATTACTCGAAAACTTTCCATTCTACACTACCCATCTGAGGTGCTACAGCTTGAATCTGAAAGTAAAGACTGGAGTATGGAGAATTTTTTTCTCTAAGTAAAGTAGTGTTATGGAAATGTGTATTAAATGTGGTGTTTCTGTACAGTTTAATTTTTCCAATAATTGCTGTGCATGTCAAGGTAGAGAAGGTCATTTAAAGACAGGCCTGATACCAGAACTTCAATAATAATGACATGTGTTATAGGAGTTAGTAACATAGATGTCTGTGTATTTGTCCTCTAAAGAATTTGGCAATCTCTTTGTGGTAAACAAAAGAAAACCTGTTGTTTCCTTAACCTGTTGTTGTTAAGGAAACATAAATGAATGCCTTATGACCCTATAGTATGTAACAGGCCTTGTCAGACATAAGAAACTGATTGATTGATTTGCACTAGGAAAATGACTTTTGATTGATTCTCTGAAGAATCATGTGGATAAGAGTAATCAGAAGAAGAAGAAAAAAAATAAAAAGAGACTGAAAAGGTGAACTTTCAGAGAAAAAACTGTTAAACTTTGCTGCTAACAGTATTTAAGTTAAGGAAGATTGGATAGCCTTGGTGGTTATGTGTATTGGTTTGATCTGCATTTACTTGCTATGAATATTAAAGAGGAAAAAAAGTATAACACAACATTGTTGCTCCTCAGTACATCTAAGAATGAAAAACACCCAGAAAAAGCACCAGCTAGTAACTTGGGCAGAGTGGGAGTTGGTGTATAAGCCCCACCAAGAAGATCTATCATTCAGTTTGCTTAGCAGTCAGTTCTATTTTTACTGCTATCCCTTTCATATTATGCTGATGGAAGTGTCCAGTTCAAGGTCCCTGATACCCTGCCCAAATCCCTCCAAGGGTTTGATCCGTGATATCCAGGAGATCAGCTTTCCTTCCCTGACCTTTCAGGGCAGCAGCTCAGTGCAATTGTTGACTAACAGGAGGCATGCTTAGTTACCCACTTCACAGGCTCAGCCTTGACTATGGAATTAACTCTCAAAGAAATAAGGAAGAACACAAAACTGACCACAGAGTTAGAGATTGCCTCCTCGAGAAATAATTCCTTCCCTTACCTATATAACAAACATGCACATGCATAAACTGTCTCACCAAATGATACAAACAAACAGAAAACCTATAAGCAAATCAAACTCTTTCCCTTACAATCTTCAAGGAAGGAAATAAAGAAATAAAAATATTAAGAAATTGTTTTTTCTATGCAGTCTTATTTTTATTTAAAAAAAAAAGTAGTAGAAGATAGATGGATATATAGTAATGAAGCAATATCCTAAGTCATATTTTAAATAGGTAGGAAGAGAGTTTAAAGAACATGAGCATTCTGTCCCATGACTGTCATAAACAAGCCAGAAATACTTTTGGTTTAATTGAAGTTACAACAGGATGTTTCATTCCTGATTTTACAACAATATAATGCAGTTATATGAGCTACACTTGAGAAATTAGTAAAGAAAATATTTTCTGGGTACCAAATGAACTTTTATACAAACTTCAGACCCAGTGTGTTTCACATTTTTACAGGCCTATAAAGGTTATAGACTGATATATAATAATCTAATAATAATATCTTTTATCTTTAACACTTGGCAATAATACCAGGTGTTAAAGGTAAAAAGGATTTAAGAGAACTGAAACTTATTCAAATATTTAGCAGGTTTTACTCCTTGAAAGGCAAGAGTGTTGTCCAATGATATACAATTTCTTTGGCTAATGATTTAATGAACTTGAGAAGTTCAAGCATTCTCAAAGTAGATCAAAGTCACAGAGGTAGCATAGAAAACAAAATTCTAATCCATATTCAATGTCTACAGTGTTTCAATGATGTTCAAATATCTTCTGCAGGATATCTTGGAAATATTTAAGTGAATAATTTTTTTAAACTTGTTTAGGACTTATAACTGCAATCTTATTATTATCTGTTGTGAGTTTGTTTTGCTATGTTTTTTTTCTTATTTCAGAAGTATGTTAAATTGCCAGTTTAAACACATTTAAGGCAGAATATCTTTAAAGAGAAATGTGATTGATTAGTGAGACATTATATGCATTTTATAAATAATTCCTTATCAGTTCTATTGTTAGCTCTTTTTAAAATTTTTTAAAGAATTTTCTTTGACCTGAAAAATTTTCTTTTCCTTCTTCATTTTTAACCTTTTTCTCATTCATTTTATCTCTACATTACCAGTCAATACCATTTTTAATATATATTTTGGAGTTCATGCTATCTTAAATTCTTAGATGTCTGAAACAATATTTATATCTCTTTATTATGACTTTTACTGTTGAAGAAACCAGATTTCAGGAGCAAATATTCTGATAAAGTCCTGTGTCTGTTACTCTGCTCTGAATCCTTGATTAAGGGAATTTTGTGTGATGGGTACAATATCTGTGTCTTTATTTTTTCATCTTCCTGAGTCTCTTCACTGCACCCTGCAACTAATCTCTTGTCAGAGGAACAATTTAGAAACTGATTAAGATGCTGAGTTATAGTTTGAGCTCTATTTACATACTGCCTTTGGCTGGGTTTCTCATTTGACTTATCTCCTTGGTCTGTGAATCAGGATGTCCCTATTGCAACACAGATGATCATCTGCCCATTTTTGGGAATATCAGCCAATATTACACCAGACAATCTCCTCAGCCTCAATGGCGTGTTATTCTCTGGGATGTTCACTGGAGGACAGCAGGATAGGATGGGTACTGTTATTGTAACGCTGAGGAACTGGAGTGTGTATTATTTTGCATGCAATGTTAACTGCACATAAGGAAGACATCAGACTTTGCTTTATGGATGATTTAATGCCTCATTAGTCAATTCTCATTTTATTGTAGCTCTCTGTCCAGCAGTGCCCTGTACACAGAATAAATGGTATTAAAGATGAGATCTTTCATATTTCTGTACTAACCCCTCTCTTTCTTCCAAAATAATCAATCCATGCCCAAACCTTTGCATTTATACGGCTTATTTCTATAGTATTTCTATAGTACTGTAGAAATTATACTTTTGTAAAGAGATTGCCCTAAGATGAATTTCTATAGTTCTGCCCACTTCAGCTAGAAATTCCTCAATACAGATATAATCCATATACTTGCAGCTCACAGATCTAACCAGTCTAAATATATTCTGATTGCACAGCTCTGCTGCACACTAGCAAAATAAATAACTCTAAGAAGCTTGCAAAATTTGCAGTTCTATTTTTTGAAACTTTTTTTTGCGGTAAGTACCCCTAAATTTGCTAATGTGTATACCTCACACAAGGACACATAAAGCAGAATTGTCCATTGCATCAGGGAGTTAAAGTGTTCAGTGTGACTTGGAATGAAAAATCCAGATATTGGAAGTTGTTCATAAAAGAATATAGTGAAAAAAAAATACTAAATCCATTAAAGTGGCTGATTTTGTTCAGATAAGTTTTACACTTTTCCTTCATATTTTGCGTGCTGCAATATTTAATATTGGGGGGAGGGAAAGTAAGAAAACCCACACTGAAAAGGCAAAAGTTAAACAAGCTATCTAGAAGTTATCAAACACAAACAAAATTTCTAATTTTCCTCCGCAAGAAAATTTTGTCCCAATGAGCATAATTTTGAAAGCTTTTTGGTTTTTTTGCAAGAGAGTCATTTGTACGATGGAAAATGCTCCAACAGAATTTTTCTTGGCGATCATTTAATAGAGGCTTTCATATCTAAAAGCCAGTGAGTTTTTAGCTGATGTCTGTTTAATTTTATTTCTGTGCAGTTATACCATGGTGGCCACAAGAGAAGTATTGCATATATCAATCACAGGTAGATACCAGCTAAGAAGAATTATCCAGGCTGATAAAAACCAAAATATTTTCTGCCGCAGATTATCATTTGTGCTTTGAATTTTTAATAATATTTTGTAAAGCGTTTGTTTTGTTTGGGGTATTTTTATGTTCTGGATTTGCAAAGAGAGACTTGAAGGCAAGGTCTGATTTTACATTTCTTGTTTTAACTAAAACACCATGCATTTAAAGTTAAATCAAATCAGATTTACAGATGATATGCCAACATACTCTCATTTGAAAAACCAGGATTTATTTTTTCAGTGTTTCACAGTAAATAAATTCTGTGTTGTGTCTAGATGCAGGTCTAAGACTGTATGTAACAAAGACACAGAACTTTTAACCTTTCAGCTTTCCAGATTTTGATTATTATAAGTAAATGATGTTGATTTAGATTTTGTTTTGTGAATGTAAATCGAAATCATCAATGTGCATTTATGTACAAATATGTTGACCCTCAAGCAAAAAAGGATGTATTTTGCAGATCACTACTAAGATTTAGTAAGGAAAGATGTATGTGAGACACCCATTCCCACATTTGATTAGAAATGAGCTTTTAAATTAAGATTTCTCTCACCTGATTTTCATTTATGAACTCGCTCACCTATGAACAAATAGATGCTTTCCAGGGATAATGATATGCAATTTTTTGCCTTCTAAATCACAACTATTTCAGATATTTTGTATGCCACTAGATTTTTTTTTTTATCTGAAATAACTGTCATTTTTTGCACTAATTTCAGACTAGATCTTCACTGGTATTTTCTGCTTGTTATTACAAAAATAGCTGAAAGGAGACAAATAAAAACACATTTAAAAGTTTCTGTTTACCCTTTCCTGCGACTGTCAATAAAGTCATTAGCTATAAATGTGCAGAAGCCATCTCTGTGAGAAGTTATGAAGTGACTGAAGTGATGTGTCTCTCCCTTTCTTAGAGGAATAATGTGATGAGCAGTGAACACTAGAGGGGGAGCTTAACCGTTCAGGAAACTTAAATCTCCAGACCCTCTGGGAGAGGATCAGAGTGATACGATAGCTGCTGACTTAAACAAGCAAAGTTAAAGCATGGACAGCCAGAGTTCAAAAGTCAAGAGGTCAAGAATAGTAGAGAACCAATTTATTGTCATTTTCCAAAAAGGCAGCAAATCATAAGTGAAACTGAGAAGTTTAGGGCTCTGCTCCTACCTCGATGCGGTATACTTTAAAAAATTCTCTAGAGGCAGTTTAACATGAATAGTAGGATTACAAGGATTTTTTTTTTTCCAATGACTGTCTGTCATTTAAATGTCTGAGGAATGATGGAATGAATTATCATAAAATTTTGACAAATGTGATGGCTCAACCAAAGGAGGAAAACAGACATTCCACTTATTGGGTTCTAATAAGACATGACATTTAAATTGAGTATACATGGCAGCTAGACCTTTGCTTCTTCCTTTTGTTTTCTTTTTTTTCTTTATTTGTCTAAGAAACATTTCTGTTTGGAGAGAAGTGATTTATAACTGATGCTTGTCTAAGAATGGAAGGCATGCTTGTTTTAGTCCCTGCTTGCTATGTTTTAATAACTCGGTGCCTGTTTAATGTATTGTGCTTCATATGTGCTTTAGTTTGGGTCTTGCTGGCTTTTTCAGGATATCTGTTCATCCTTTATTGCATTAGTAAAATGTGAATTCATGTATAATTTCACTAGCTTTATTATAATAGCATCAAAAAATTTGTTTCTCATTTTAAAAATTGCAGGTTTTTATTTATACTTGTTTAAATGAAAGTATCTCAATGATTCGGGTTTTGTTTATATTAGCTATCTCTTCGTATGGATGTATTGACAGGTCCAATCTGTTTGCTGCTTATACAACCATACAAGTATTTGGGTAAAGTAGCATTCATGATGTGTGATTTATTATGTACTTTGATGATGTGGAAAAGAGTTTTGGGGATAATATATTATGTTGAATTATTATAGGCAGACATCACTGCAATTGCACTGTGAGTGTCCTCATAAGTTGATTGATTTGAGAAAGTAAATGATTGGATTGAAAACCGAAGCAGGTCCACGCATTACACAGCACATAGATCCTGCCAGCTTTTAAGGGCACATTTTCTTCTGTTTTGTTACTATATCTGCAATGATTTTCAATAAGCTTCACTGCTGATATTAATAGGGGAATTTGACCCTGTGTTTGCAAGCACGTTAATTCCTCTTTAGACAAGACCTTTTTATCCTTTATTGTTTCCTCCATAAATTCTTTGCTTCCCTGTGCTGCTTGAGGAAAGACCATGGATGGAGTAAATACAGTTCAGGAAGAGGGAGAAAACAAATAGGAGGTCAAGAACTGTGGAATGAGAGCTCTTTTAAAATCAGTATCCATCCATTACTCATCAGATTTCACCTTTTCTTCTCTCTGATCCTTTATTTTCAGTTTACTAATATATGTAACTGAAACAGTTACAGGCTTTTTTAAAGTATGGGCCATTTTAAACTGTCCCTTAATAGATACTTTGCTAATAATGTTTGCAATGGGACTTTTTTTTTAATATAACATAAGACTAATATTTAAACAAATAATATCTGATTATGGTAGGTTGAACTGTTAGAAAAATTATCTTAAAGGCAAAGCACTATATTATTATATTTTATATATATATATGTATATATTATATTACATATTATTATATACAAACATTTTATAGAGGCACAAGATGCTGGGCTTTATATATTGAGATTTACAGTTATGGCAGCTCTGAGTGAACTAAGGCTATAACTACAGGACTTTTTGACTGAGGCTTGAGAAGACATAAAAACTGGAAATTCGCCAAGAAATCAAGCAAGCCCTACGGTAATTTTAAGGAGGAGGAGGTGTGGGGAAATGATTGTTTCCAAAGGAAAAGAAAACGTTAAACAAACATCAGCTTTCTAAGCAAAAATAACATCATAATTCATTTTTCCAAATAACTGAAACCCAATCTGATATTTTCTGAAATGTTTTGGTTTCTCGGGCAAATAACTAAAAGAATTGTTTTATGTTGGTGTTGAGCAGAGGTAATTATTCCTTTCTTTGCCCCAAATTTCTTCACTACATCTCTCCCAGGGCAGAGCTATGGGACCCAATTCTCATTCTTTACATGGGAAGGGAAATTCAGGAGAAAGTTCAATGCTGTTGATGTTTCTCTAAGCAAAGGTAGTAGGCTGATTTCCATGAGGATGTAGATAGTGCAGGAGATTCTCCTTAAGAATAAGCTAGTGTGAGTCAATTACAGTGTTTATAGAATCATAGAATATCCTGAATTTGAAGAAACACACAAGAAACATTAAAAAAAAAATGTTTTCCTTTGTTTCCAGAATCAAAGTAGCACACCCCTGATCTCAATATTTGCAAACTCCCTGGTTGAAAGAATGTTTTTCTTCATGATACAGCTGATTTGGATTTCATCCTTCAGCTTGAACTTCTCCTATCTCTAAGCAAACTCCTCAGATATGCTGTTCACTGAAGACTCAGCCACATTACAGCTGGATGACCGAACTACTTTATTTTAGGGAATTTTTGCATTGTAGCTGGAGATTGCTACTCAAATTCAGCATCTGCCCTTAGAAAATACAGTGCAGCATCTTGAAGATTGTAAATGACTTAAAAATGGGAATGCCGTACCTCTCATAGGTCAGGTTGATGTGGACAATAAATTATGGTCTAGGCAACAATATTTACCTTCTTCAGTGTTGTGGCCCTTGACATAGCAAAGATTTAAGGATTATGTTTTTCATACTGAGCTATAAAGTATAAAGGAAAAAAGTGCCAGGTGTTTCTAGGAATACTGCAATTAGGGGGAGGGTAAGTTGCCTTCAAAAGATAAACATTGTAATTGAAATAAGGGATATTATCTAGAGAGAATGAATTAAGCCAGTAGATGTGAAAGAACTCGTTGTCTTCCAATACCCACAGAATGATTCATAATAGATTGCTGCTTTCAGCTCTGAGTAAATGGTTAGCAGTTAGATCTACTCAGTAAAAGTTCTTTGTAGTTGCATGTGAAAAGTAAAGGAAAAAAGCTTACTCGGAATGAAAATAAATAGTGATCCCAACAGCCTGGCATTTGATATCAAAATCAGTGCTAACAGGTAAAGCCTTTGCAAATTCTGGTAGAGAAACTGAAATGTACTATTTTGGAATTTTAAATCTGTCAGTTTGAAGGAATTCACTGGTTTATTTGAGGTTCTTGATTCATTTTAGAGTTAAGAACATTTCTCATTACAAACTTGTTTTCTAAGTCTACATTTCTAAATTGCCCCACAGAGAAGCAGTCTCTTCATAGCTTACATGATACATCTTTATCATAAACTGTGTTTTGAAGAGAAATCTGGAGTAAAGCAAAGAAGTCATTCTAAATTTAGGACAGATTACATGTTCTTTTTTTTTCTCCATTTCCATTTTTTTCTTTTCATTTATTTATTTACTTGGCTATGTTCTTGTTTTCTTGTTATTATGAAGAAACACTGTTTGGTATATTTCCGTGGGAGGAGAATGAGTCACAGGGATGACATGCAAGTGCAGGAGGTTGTGATGTCCAGCCCTAGAACACAGTTCACAGGAGACAGGAATACAGCTTTGTTTGCTGTAAGGGCACAGCTAACACGGTGTGGATAACAGCATGTGGGTGAGATTAAATGACAAAGAGGGCAATATAGAAAGCAAATGCAGTAATACAGGGGTGGCATTGAAGCAGAGTGAGAAATTGTGTGAAAATTTCTGCGTTTCAAATAATTTTCAATGTTAATATGAAGTTGTGAATTTATTTTTCTTACACTTCTGCTTTTACATTACCACCACTACATTAGTGGTCTACCATCCCATGTAAAAAATTCCTCTTTTTCTTTTCTTTTCCAAAGTCTCTGTTTCTACAGTGAAATATTAATGATTGTAAACCACATGCACTGACACAGTATTTTCTCAGAGGAAAGGCAAATATTTTTAGTTAAAATTACAGTGGATTTTAATTTTGCAGAATGCAGTTATCTAGCTTAGATTTAGCTAGGATACTCAGCATTTTTAATGCCGTTATGTCCTCAGCAAATTCAAGCACTGGGTTGGAATCATCTCTCAGCCAAGAGAAGGGAAGTAAACAGGAGCTGCTAATAAAAACATTACGAAAATTAGAACATGATTTTTTCTCCCTTATCATTTTAGAAAAGCTAAAAATATATTGCAAACACTTATTCCTTCACCTTCAAAGTAACTCTGTCAAAACAAATTGATTCTAGCTTAAATCCAAATTAATGAACCAGCTTTATTATTTCAGGAGATGGAGGCTAGAAAAGGAAAAAAATAAAAAAATACCCAAGAGTCATTGATAGAATAGGTGGTTTATAATGTGTTAAATGTGTTTATTTGCACTTCCAAAGTTCAGATTTCCTCATACATTTTCATACTGATAGAGATAAAATGCTAAAGTCTTAAATCCCTCTATGCCATGCTGAGTTGCTAAGGGCTCTTGAGCTTTTGTTATTTCTCCTCTCGAGTTAGCTCTGATTATTCCTGCTGAGTGAAAAATTTTTATTTGCCGACAGAAATAGGAACCACACCACGTGTGCTTGCACTCAGCAAATACTCCAATACATCACAAAGATTTGTTAAACGCACCTTCAGAGGCCAAATTGAGGATGATTTTTTCTGTCTGGATCTGGTCCTGAAGACTATCAGTCAGGAGTGTTTCTCCATCTCTGATTAAAACAAGGCCTACAACGCTGCAAGTGCTCGTGCACAGTCTCATTAGAGGACTGAATGGAGTGACCCTGGTTTTCTAGCACAAAGCTGTGAGTGAACTTCAAATATAAGAGTGCATCAATCAGATCCAAGCCAGGCTTTTAATGTCATTTTTTTCTACTTTGCCTTTAAAGTCGTAAAGGAATGCCCTTTCCACTGTGCAGCCAACCATCATTCAACAGCAGCAAACAAACTAACAAAAAGCTAGAGGCAGAGAGAAGGGTCTCCCCTTACAAAGGGGAAAGCATGATATTTTACTAATAGGTTTTCTAATATAATAGAAAATACACTAGGCTCAGTGCAGGTGTTCGCACCCTTCTGATTTTTGCACCTGCTTATTGAGGGAAGGAAAAGAAAAAAATGTTTTTGAGAAGTGCAACATTTGATCCAGATATTTGGTTCTTTGGCACAATGTCACATGCAATTCTTTTCTATTTAAATGATAGTGACATTTTAGTGAATATTCTGAAAGAAAAAATTTAAACTAAAAAGATATTACACTTCCCCATCTAAAGATCTTTTTCAAAAGTTGTGATGGTGCAGTGAAGTGGGACCATAAATGAAAGTTTTTCTTTGAACATAACCAAGGATGCAAAAATAAATACAATCCTGGGATGTCTATCCCTGGAAACTGAATTAAAATGAACTAGGGGAAGCTGGAAAACAGAAGAATCTTAATAAATGAAACAAGCATTCAGCTGAAGCTATGAGGACCTAGTACTTAGTTTGTCCTTATAAAAAATAGCCTTTTATGGCTGTGTCATATTTTTTCCCCTAATCTTCATCAATTATGAAGCAGTCATGACCTAAACACCACTCTACCTCCTATTGTCATACATATATATATATATCACATATATATTTTTGCAGTTTTTAATGTGTTGCAGTATTTCCACCATTCTATTTAAATGTGTTTTTTATTCAGGGCCTCAGATGCTCAAACACCTAGGCAAATTTCACAAATGAGTACTAAAGCATTTATGCCACTTGATGGTGCCCCATCAGTGCTTTCTTTGATGGGGCACTTGTGTACATTGATAATTTTTATGTCGTTTGTCACTGCATTAAAACAATCATGGATTACCTGTTACAATTTTAATATACTTCATAATATACTTTTTTATTTAAATAATGTTGAGTCCTGAGTTTGCCTTCATTCACAGCATCTGAAACCAAATGTCAAGTTACTTCTCTTTGTAGTCCATGAAAATCCAATAAACCTGAAGTAATTAATTTTTGTTCCTGACTCCTGGATGGCCATATCTTTTTACTTCCTATGCTATCTCCAGTTAAATACACTATTTGAATTATTTGAATTTTGTACATTTATGAATTTATAAATTAATAGGTATGTTAGCGTAGGAAAACATATAACCACACAGAGGCGATCATATGCGGTTCTTTATTCCAGCGCGCGGGACACAGGGGTGATGATACACCCAAATCTGGTGTCCGAGGAATACAGAGTCGATTCGTGATTTTATAGTTTAAATTATACACATGTTAACTAACCCCCACCCCTAGATACTGATTATCCTATTCCTTAGTTACTATCTTAAATCATACCTACGCTTCTACCCTGATCCACACTTGATTTGGTTAAAACAATGCTTCTCAATTATCCCCTGAGTTGCAGTCACACTTGATTCGGTCATTACAATGGCATGGAGCTGGTTGCAGAAGCTGACGCTTGTTCCAAAGCTGAGCTGCTTCAAGTTCCAGTTGTACGTTCTCTACCTTTCCTCCCCCCCATACATACCTCAACTTAACCCCGTGGTTAACTTATACAGAAATTATATTTTTTAACCCTCCACCAACAGGTATGTACTTAATTCTTAATTTTTTTTTTTCAAATTCTACTAGCCAAACCAGCCAGTTTTATTGTTGACATTTCCTATGCTTAGTTACTTGATTCATTTCTTATGAGCTTCCAAACACCTTTCTGGAGATCTAGGGGATTTGTTTCCTCTTCCTCTTGGTAAAATAATCAAACAAGCAAAACACCAAACTTTTTTAATGTTTTCATCTTTGGAGTATTAAAACCTAGTCTAAAATATTTAGATCTTTTTTGGAGCTGAGAAATAATGTTTACCTCAATGTTGCAGTCTTTAATTTCTATTTACAGAAAAATTAAGTTGTTTGATGAGATTACTTGCAGATTTACCTATTTTCATCATCCTGAGATGCTGTGCCTGAAACTTGATGATTCTGTGTCTGGGCCTGTGTCATGGGACAGTTGGGACTTCAGAGGAAGACTGTAAAAATACAAAAGTCTGAGCAGGTAGTTTTAGTTTGAAAATGTCTGCATGCATTTTCAATATATTGATATATATAGGATATAGAGTATATCCTGTTAATAAAAATTAATTTTAATCCTAATCTGACCTACATTATTGTTCAAGGTTCAATTTCAATTTCTGTTTTCCAGTATTACTTGTTTTTTTTTCTTTTCCAAGGATTACTGAAGAGAGGATTTTGAGATTCTGTTCATTTCCCTTTCGCATGGTTGGATAGGTTGTGGAATAAATGGAAATTCAGTGTATTAAAAACAATACAGTGTGTATAGCTGTGGTCTTTGAATTGATTTATCAAAGGTGAGAAATATGAATAGATGTTTTGCCGTCACAGGACACATTTTTTCTACACAGAAACTTGCTAGACTATCTTACAAGCTTTATAATCATGTTTTTGTAGAGTTCATTGAGTGGTAAATAAGCAAGATAATTTATGAAAAAGGGAATACTAAACTACCTCAGGTTCAAAATACAGGACATGTCTGTATAATATAGGAACTGTTGTGTCCCAGCATTATTCTCTAAGCACAACTAAGTATGATCACCACTAATACTCGACACTTCTCATACCTTCTCTCCTGTGAAGTGATCTGTGCAAATTTCAAGAAGGTACGAAACCCGCAATGACAAACTTGCAGTTAACAAGTGCCAACAGTGCCTGTGACATTCCAAATAAAACTATGTACTCTAATGCTCTCAGATGTGGGCAGATTTAGATAAAGATATGCTAATGAAGTCAGGAGAAAGTGGCCAATGTAGTATGGTATTATGACAATATGTTGTTGCAACTAGACAATCTCAGTAGATACAACAGCAATAATTGTGGAACAGTGTTATTCTAACCTTTCCTTTTCTCAAAAAAAAAAAAAAAAAACAAACTTATAATCCTATAAGTAATTAACTATATTTTTCCATGCAAATATAATAAATATTTATGATTTATTTATTATAAAATATTTATTTATTATAATATTATAATAAATATAAATATCATATTTTTATTTAATTATCAGTTTTCTTTGTCAGAGAAAAAAAAGACAGTTACAAATGGGGAGATAGTTAGTTCACCTCCTCTTTCCTCTTGTTCTCTTTCCCACTTCATTTCATGCTCTTACTGGACATGATACTGCTAGGAGAGATACTCAGTTATCATCTAATATTTATGATATCAAATGTTTGATATTATTTTTGTTTGAGACTTGATTTTGTTTTAGTAAGGAAATAGCAGTTTGTTTCTTCTTATTGTTTTGTTTTGGAAATGACATTGATTGTGCTCAAGCAGACAAAAATTAGAAGCAAAGGCATAATATAATTTCATTTCAAGATAGTATATTTTATTCTCTGATCTATTAAGTCCATTACCCATTGGTCAAGATATCATCTATTTTAATAATTTTTCCCTGATGTTAGTCTTCCCTTTGTTTTAACCTTTTTTGACTATTTTTTTTTACTTTTCACACAATATATGCTTGTTTTCATTTAAACCATTTCTCAAATGTGTGTTCAAGACTGAGCATTTGTGGGTATTCTTTGATGTCCTTTCAACAGCTGTCTATGATCTTTATCGTACACTGCTTCTTGTACAGATTTTGTTCATTTATTCTAATTTGCCTGTATTCAAGATTAACTTTCTGAAATTTCTTCACCAGTCTTTTCCTCAGATAATATTGAGGTACCTCCATACATGAGGTACAAACTTTAAACCACTCCCTTTATCACTAGTCCTACCAATCATCCAATTTGTAGTTTGACAGATGTTTCCAACTCTTTTTAGAAACCAGGGCATAATGCAGACTAGCATCAGGCAAGTGAACGATCAGATCAGATTCTTCCAGGCATAGCCTCAAATATTGCCCAGAGCTTATTCACAGAAAAGGTAGATAATAATTAAAAGTTTCCTTGGAAAGTATATGTTGTTGATGGATTACAAGTCAGTTTTGTTTATTTTTTAAAAAGTCACTACATCTATGTTTATATCTGAGCAGAGGATAAAGCACTTCAGAAAAAATGCGACTGTGTTTATCATAAAAGTTTTAAGTGCACTGTTGTAATGTAACCACCAGACAATCCTCTCAATTTCCTATACAGTACAATAAAACCTAGGAAGAAAATGTATGAGAGCAGAATGAAAGTTGATTAAAATAATGTAGAAAAACAGTTTGAGGTAAGTGATATTAAAAGAGCTTGCAAACTGTCTGGTAAAATATATGAAAAAAACTTGCAGGCTGTCAGTCCAGCATCGTTTTGGACTGGGTCACTACTTTTACACAACGACTAAGAGACTTTTACCCTTTATATACTAAGCCATTTCCTATAATTTTTACCTGTTTCACATTTGATGCTGAAAGACAGTAATTGTACTTGCCGCAAGTAAATACTTTGGGCTAGACTGGGATAGTTTGTGTGGGATTTATCTCACACAGCTTCTCCTGTCTACAGCTCTAAACAGCCGTGTTCAGATTTCTTTTACAGCAGTGGAAAGAAATAAAGTGATCAGGCCCGTTTAGGACATTACCCAGTCAGTGCAGTTTAGACATGTTATTTGAGATTGTCAGTTGTGCCACAGAAATTATTCTCTCTGGTGATTGTGAAGACACAAGTGCAAACAGCCCTGATGCAGAAATACGTGCTAGCAGGTGAATTCCACCTCTCACACATTGCTCAAAGTAAGATATGGACAAAGAAGGATATCTTCCAAAAGCTACCTTTTCTACTATCAGAGAGAAATGTTTGTATTGATTATTCTTTTTTTTCAAGAAGGAAAACAACCTTCTGAACTCCACCGCGGAATCCAATATACCTTAACGTGTGCCAGATAAGTTCTTTAGCTCTTGCTTGACATTGTCCATCTCCTTTTAGGCACCTCCTACCCACCAGTTCAGGATATCCACTGCATGAACATGAGACCAGATTAACTACATGCATTTACAGGATGATCTGAGACTATATGGAATTGTGTTTAAATGCTTTCTTTAAATGGATCATGGCACATAACATCTCCACGTTGTGATTAAACCAGGTCATGGTGAACAGTAGAAAATAATTGTTGGATACAGAGAAAAAATTGCTCTTTAGCTGTACTTGGGCTTTGTTGTATTTTATTAATACCCCAACCTTTGTGACTACCTCACATAAGAAAATCCTTTGAGTTGTAATACTTAATATAAGAAAATGTACCAGTCAGATTCAACCTAGATTGAAGTATTTATTTTTATTCTCATTAAATAAAGAGAGTCACAGATTATGATAAATCTTGCATTGCCCTTCAGAGATACATCATCTAGTGCTTTAGGCCAAGAAATAAGTACTTTCCATAATTAGTAAGGGAAATTAAATAATTGGGCTGTGGTTTATGAGGGTTCTTTCTCTAAGAAGAGAAACCATCTAAGTCTCAGTGAAGTGGGTTAACATGATTTATCGTTTAGCACACAATTATTGCAATTTCATTTTACATAAATCCTACACAATTTTTTTTCATTTCTTCTTTGAAAAGCAACAAAACCTTGGTTTTGTTAATACTTTATGCTCATATTTTCTGCCTGAAAATGTACTCGGTGAGTACCAAGTAATGTAATTTTTTTGGTTAGCATGATTTCTGATTCAGTGTATTCCATGGCATAGTTTTCTGAGCATGGTGGAGAAAAAGGTGTTTGGGTTTCAGTAAATGGAATGAATTGATATTTCAATGGAATTTCACAAGGTGACAAGACATTAATTTGTGTTTTGCCATCATGTAGAAACTTGGCATCTGAATTGTTTATGCTCAAAAAATTTAAAAAGCTAAATCAGTTTAAAGTTATCTTGCTTGCTAACCACAAAAATACTCTTGTGTACTGGCATTTCTCATGCATGTGGTGGTCTAAGCCCAGCCAGCAACTCAAGCCCTGTGCAGCCTCTCACCCACTCCCACACCAGCAGGTCAGGGAGAGAATGGAAAAGGTAGCAGTTAGAAAACTCATAGGTTGAGATGAAGATATAGGTATAAGATGAAGATGAAGATATAACAGGGAAAGCAAAAGCCACAAACACAAACAAAGCAAAGCGTGGAATTAATTCACTGCTTCCAGTGGCAGGCAGGTGTTCAGCAATCTCCAGGAAAGCACAGCCACATCAAGTAGAATGGATACCTGGGAAGACAGATGTCAATACTCCAAATGTTCCCCCATTCCTTTTTCTTCCTCTCCCTTTACATTCTGACCATGATGTCATATGGTCTGGAATACCATTCTGATCAGTTTGTGCCACCTGTTCCATCTGTGTCTCCCTACAAAGCCCCTGCACCCCTAACTTCCTAGCCAGTGTGGCAGTATGAACAGCAGAAAAGGCCTTTGCCCTGTGTAAGTTCTGCTAGTTCTGCTCAGCAATAAAAAAATATCTCTATATTATTAATTCTGTGTTCAGGAGAAATACAAAACACAGTTCAACTCTAGCGCTATGAAGACAACTCTACCCATCCAAAACCAGCACACATGGAGCTGATTTTAACTTACAGCAAATCACTTCTCTGGATCCACCTGCAAAAAAAAATTGTTATTATTGCCTTTTATTGGGTTTGACCAAATATCTACTCAGCCAGCATTTCTATTTCTGTCAAAGCAGCTGTAGAATTTTACAGAAAAATATATGAATATACATGGACAGTAGGAAATACATAATATTCATCTAACAGACCTTAACCTGAACTCGAAGCTCTTATTCATGTGAATAAAGTCCCCTTGAAATCAGCGGATTAGCCTCTTGACAGTATTGTTCTGTTCCACTTTTTAATAGAAATAGCATCATGAGCTTACCAAATGGATATTGATCCTCTAAACCGTCTTACGTAAAGCCCCAGTAGAGTTCCCTATGAGAAGTTAGGATTAACAGAACAGCCAGGGCATAATTTGAGCTAAACAGAAAATGTGCAAGTGCCTGTGTAATTTGCTTCCTGACTCTGACCCAGGTGCAGTTTTTTGTGGTGAGTTACTTAATATCTCCTTCAGAATCCAGTTTTTAGGGGAAAAAATATTCTTATATGCCATATTTAGAGTTTAAGAAACCAACCAAACATAACAAAACCAAAACATCCTGCCAGGAAAAAAAAGGTAGGTTGAAAGCTATACTAGTGTGGTATCTCTTGAAATTTGATGAAATTCAATTCAAAACCCTTTCCACCTTTCTGATGGGAAACTTGGAAACCTTAGATGTCATCAAATGATTGTGGTGTTTAATGGAAAGGGTTCAAAATACTCCTGGTGATTAAAAGAAGCCATGACTCAGGATTTACATGCATTAGACTGCATCAAATATCTAGGCCAGTTATTCTGCACATACCTAAGCTCTGAGTACATGAAAGGCTGCATATAATTTTGCCAAAAACAATCTAGCTTTTAAAAAAAATGTTTTCTGGTAAATATTCAGTTGGAAACAAAATCAATATTCCTCCAGCAATCGCAACCCCCTTAACAGATATACTGTTCAAGAAATGTAAGAGAGGGGGGGAGATGCAGAAAGAATGAAGGGAAAAATGGCAGAGGCAGGGGTGGAAGAGGTGGGCAGGGGCAGGGCAGGGCAGGGCAGGGCAGAGGAAGGGAAGGGTGTGGGAAGGGAAGGGTGCGGGAAGGGTGCGGGAAGGGTGCGGGAAGGGAAGGGTGCGGGAAGGGTGCGGGAAGGGAAGGGTGCGGGAAGGGTGCGGGAAGGGAAGGGTGCGGGAAGGGTGCGGGAAGGGTGCGGGAAGGGTGCGGGAAGGGTGCGGGAAGGGAAGGGTGCGGGAAGGGAAGGGTGCGGGAAGGGAAGGGAAGGGTGCGGGAAGGGAAGGGTGCGGGAAGGGAAGGGTGCGGGAAGGGAAGGGTGCGGGAAGGGAAGGGTGCGGGAAGGGAAGGGAAGGGTGCGGGAAGGGAAGGGTGCGGGAAGGGTGCGGGACGGGTGCGGGAAGGGTGCGGGAAGGGAAGGGTGCGGGAAGGGAAGGGAAGGGTGCGGGAAGGGAAGAGTGCGGGAAGGGAAGGGAAGGGTGCGGGAAGGGAAGGGTGCGGGAAGGGAAGGGAAGGGTGCGGGAAGGGAAGGGTGCGGGAAGGGAAGGGTGCGGGAAGGGAAGGGTGCGGGAAGGGAAGGGAAGGGTGCGGGAAGGGTGCGGGAAGGGTGCGGGAAGGGAAGGGTGCGGGAAGGGTGCGGGAAGGGTGCGGGAAGGGAAGGGAAGGGAAGGGAAGGGAAGGGAAGGGAAGGGAAGGGAAGGGAAGGGAAGGGAAGGGAAGGGAAGGGAAGGGAAGGGAAGGGAAGGGTGCGGGAAGGGAAGGGAAGGGAAGGGAAGGGAAGGGAAGGGAAGGGAAGGGAAGGGAAGGGAAGGGAAGGGAAGGGAAGGGAAGGGAAGGGAAGGGAAGGGAAGGGAAGGGAAGGGAAGGGAAGGGAAGGGAAGGGAAGGGAAGGGAAGGGAAGGGAAGGGAAGGGAAGGGAAGGGAAGGGAAGGGAAGGGAAGGGAAGGGAAGGGAAGGGAAGGGAAGGGAAGGGAAGGGAAGGGAAGGGAAGGGAAGGGAAGGGAAGGGAAGGGAAGGGAAGGGAAGGGAAGGGAAGGTGCGGGAAGGGAAGGGAAGGTGCGGGAAGGTGCGGGAAGGTGCGGGAAGGGAAGGGAAGGGAAGGGAAGGTGCAGGAAGGGAAGGGAAGGGAAGGTGCAGGAAGGGAAGGGAAGGGAAGGGAAGGGAAGGGAAGGGAAGGGAAGGGAAGGGAAGGGAAGGGAAGGGAAGGGAAGGGAAGGGAAGGGAAGGGAAGGGAAGGGAAGGGAAGGGAAGGGAAGGGAAGGGAAGGGAAGGGAAGGGAAGGGAAGGGAAGGGAAGGGAAGGGAAGGGAAGGGAAGGGAAGGGAAGGGAAGGGAAGGGAAGGGAAGGGAAGGGAAGGGAAGGGAAGGGAAGGGAAGGGAAGGGAAGGGAAGGGAAGGGAAGGGAAGGGAAGGGAAGGGAAGGGAAGGGAAGGGAAGGGAAGGGAAGGGAAGGGAAGGGAAGGGAAGGGAAGGGAAGGGAAGGGAAGGGAAGGGAAGGGAAGGGAAGGGAAGGGAAGGGAAGGGAAGGGAAGGGAAGGGTGCGGGAAGGGAAGGGTGCGGGAAGGGTGCGGGAAGGGAAGGGTGCGGGAAGGGAAGGGTGCGGGAAGGGAAGGGTGCGGGAAGGGAAGGGTGCGGGAAGGGAAGGGAAGGGTGCGGGAAGGGAAGGGAAGGGTGCGGGAAGGGAAGGGAAGGGAAGGGAAGGGAGAAGGGAAGGGAAGGGAAGGGAAGGGAAGGGAAGGGAAGGGAAGGGAAGGGAAGGGAAGGGAAGGGAAGGGAAGGGAAGGGAAGGGAAGGAAGGGAAGGGAAGGGAAGGGAAGGGAAGGGAAGGGAAGGGAAGGGAAGGGAAGGGAAGGGAAGGGAAGGGAAGGGAAGGGAAGGGAAGGGAAGGGAAGGGAAGGGAAGGGAAGGGAAGGGAAGGGAAGGGAAGGGAAGGGAAGGGAAGGGAAGGGAAGGGAAGGGAAGGGAAAGGAAGGGAAGGGAAAGGAAGGGTGCGGGAAGGGAAGGGTGCGGGAAGGGAAGGGTGCGGGAAGGGAAGGGTGCGGGAAGGGAAGGGTGCGGGAAGGGAAGGGTGCGGGAAGGGAAGGGAAGGGAAGGGAAGGGAAGGGAAGGGAAGGGAAGGGAAGGGAAGGGAAGGGAAGGGAAGGGAAGGGAAGGGAAGGGAAGGGAAGGGAAGGGAAGGGAAGGGAAGGGAAGGGAAGGGAAGGGAAGGGAAGGGAAGGGAAGGGAAGGGAAGGGAAGGGAAGGGTGCGGGAAGGGAAGGGTGCGGGAAGGGAAGGGTGCGGGAAGGGAAGGGAAGGGAAGGGAAGGGAAGGGAAGGGAAGGGAAGGGAAGGGAAGGGAAGGGAAGGGAAGGGAAGGGAAGGGAAGGGAAGGGAAGGGAAGGGAAGGGAAGGGAAGGGAAGGGAAGGGAAGGGAAGGGAAGGGAAGGGAAGGGAAGGGAAGGGAAGGGAAGGGAAGGGAAGGGAAGGGAAGGGAAGGGAAGGGAAGGGAAGGGAAGGGAAGGGAAGGGAAGGGAAGGGAAGGGAAGGGAAGGGAAGGGAAGGGAAGGGAAGGGAAGGGAAGGGAAGGGAAGGGAAGGGAAGGGAAGGGAAGGGAAGGGAAGGGTGCGGGAAGGGAAGGGTGCGGGAAGGGAAGGGTGCGGGAAGGGAAGGGTGCGGGAAGGGTGCGGGAAGGGTGCGGGAAGGGTGCGGGAAGGGAAGGGAAGGGAAGGGAAGGTGCGGGAAGGTGCGGGAAGGTGCGGGAAGGTGCGGGAAGGTGCGGGAAGGGAAGGGAAGGTGCGGGAAGGTGCGGGAAGGTGCGGGAAGGGAAGGTGCGGGAAGGGAAGGTGCGGGAAGGGAAGGTGCGGGAAGGGAAGGTGCGGGAAGGGAAGGGAAGGTGCGGGAAGGGAAGGTGCGGGAAGGGAAGGTGCGGGAAGGGAAGGGAAGGTGCGGGAAGGGAAGGTGCGGGAAGGGAAGGTGCGGGAAGGGAAGGGAAGGGAAGGTGCGGGAAGGGAAGGGAAGGGAAGGGAAGGGTGCGGGAAGGGAAGGGTGCGGGAAGGGAAGGGTGCGGGAAGGGAAGGGTGCGGGAAGGGAAGGGTGCGGGAAGGGAAGGGAAGGGTGCGGGAAGGGAAGGGTGCGGGAAGGGTGCGGGACGGGTGCGGGAAGGGTGCGGGAAGGGAAGGGTGCGGGAAGGGAAGGGAAGGGTGCGGGAAGGGAAGAGTGCGGGAAGGGAAGGGAAGGGTGCGGGAAGGGAAGGGTGCGGGAAGGGAAGGGAAGGGTGCGGGAAGGGAAGGGTGCGGGAAGGGAAGGGTGCGGGAAGGGAAGGGTGCGGGAAGGGAAGGGAAGGGTGCGGGAAGGGTGCGGGAAGGGTGCGGGAAGGGAAGGGTGCGGGAAGGGAAGGGTGCGGGAAGGGAAGGGTGCGGGAAGGGAAGGGAAGGGAAGGGAAGGGAAGGGAAGGGAAGGGAAGGGAAGGGAAGGGAAGGGAAGGGAAGGGAAGGGAAGGGAAGGGAAGGGAAGGGAAGGGAAGGGAAGGGAAGGGAAGGGAAGGGAAGGGAAGGGAAGGGAAGGGAAGGGAAGGGAAGGGAAGGGAAGGGAAGGGAAGGGAAGGGAAGGGAAGGGAAGGGAAGGGAAGGGAAGGGAAGGGAAGGGAAGGGAAGGGAAGGGAAGGGAAGGGAAGGGAAGGGAAGGGAAGGGAAGGGAAGGGAAGGGAAGGGAAGGGAAGGGAAGGGAAGGGAAGGGAAGGGTGCGGGAAGGGAAGGGTGCGGGAAGGGAAGGGAAGGGTGCGGGAAGGGAAGGGAAGGGAAGGGAAGGGAAGGGAAGGGAAGGGAAGGGAAGGGAAGGGAAGGGAAGGGAAGGGAAGGGAAGGGAAGGGAAGGGAAGGGAAGGGAAGGGAAGGGAAGGGAAGGGAAGGGAAGGGAAGGGAAGGGAAGGGAAGGGAAGGGAAGGGAAGGGAAGGGAAGGGAAGGGAAGGGAAGGGAAGGGAAGGGAAGGGAAGGGAAGGGAAGGGAAGGGAAGGGAAGGGAAGGGAAGGGAAGGGAAGGGAAGGGAAGGGAAGGGAAGGGAAGGGAAGGGAAGGGAAGGGAAGGGAAGGGAAGGGAAGGGAAGGGAAGGGAAGGGAAGGGAAGGGAAGGGAAGGGAAGGGAAGGGTGCGGGAAGGGAAGGGTGCGGGAAGGGAAGGGTGCGGGAAGGGTGCGGGAAGGGTGCGGGAAGGGTGCGGGAAGGGAAGGGTGCGGGAAGGGAAGGGTGCGGGAAGGGAAGGGTGCGGGAAGGGAAGGGAAGGGTGCGGGAAGGGAAGGGAAGGGAAGGGAAGGGAAGGGAAGGGAAGGGAAGGGAAGGGAAGGGAAGGGAAGGGAAGGGAAGGGAAGGGAAGGGAAGGGAAGGGAAGGGAAGGGAAGGGAAGGGAAGGGAAGGGAAGGGAAGGGAAGGGAAGGGAAGGAAGGGAAGGGAAGGGAAGGGAAGGGAAGGGAAGGGAAGGGAAGGGAAGGGAAGGGAAGGGAAGGGAAGGGAAGGGAAGGGAAGGGAAGGGAAGGGAAGGGAAGGGAAGGGAAGGGAAGGGAAGGGAAGGGAAGGGAAGGGAAGGGAAGGGAAGGGAAGGGAAGGGAAGGGAAGGGAAGGGAAGGGAAGGGAAAGGAAGGGAAGGGAAGGGAAGGGTGCGGGAAGGGAAGGGTGCGGGAAGGGAAGGGTGCGGGAAGGGAAGGGTGCGGGAAGGGAAGGGAAGGGAAGGGAAGGGAAGGGTGCGGGAAGGGTGCGGGACGGGTGCGGGAAGGGTGCGGGAAGGGAAGGGTGCGGGAAGGGAAGGGAAGGGTGCGGGAAGGGAAGAGTGCGGGAAGGGAAGGGAAGGGTGCGGGAAGGGAAGGGTGCGGGAAGGGAAGGGAAGGGTGCGGGAAGGGAAGGGTGCGGGAAGGGAAGGGTGCGGGAAGGGAAGGGTGCGGGAAGGGAAGGGAAGGGTGCGGGAAGGGTGCGGGAAGGGTGCGGGAAGGGAAGGGTGCGGGAAGGGAAGGGAAGGGAAGGGAAGGGAAGGGAAGGGAAGGGAAGGGAAGGGAAGGGAAGGGAAGGGAAGGGAAGGGAAGGGAAGGGAAGGGAAGGGAAGGGAAGGGAAGGGAAGGGAAGGGAAGGGAAGGGAAGGGAAGGGAAGGGAAGGGAAGGGAAGGGAAGGGAAGGGAAGGGAAGGGAAGGGAAGGGAAGGGAAGGGAAGGGAAGGGAAGGGAAGGGAAGGGAAGGGAAGGGAAGGGAAGGGAAGGGAAGGGAAGGGAAGGGAAGGGAAGGGAAGGGAAGGGAAGGGAAGGGAAGGGAAGGGAAGGTGCGGGAAGGGAAGGGAAGGTGCGGGAAGGTGCGGGAAGGTGCGGGAAGGGAAGGGAAGGGAAGGGAAGGTGCAGGAAGGGAAGGGAAGGGAAGGTGCAGGAAGGGAAGGGAAGGGAAGGGAAGGGAAGGGAAGGGAAGGGAAGGGAAGGGAAGGGAAGGGAAGGGAAGGGAAGGGAAGGGAAGGGAAGGGAAGGGAAGGGAAGGGAAGGGAAGGGAAGGGAAGGGAAGGGAAGGGAAGGGAAGGGAAGGGAAGGGAAGGGAAGGGAAGGAAGGGAAGGGAAGGGAAGGGAAGGGAAGGGAAGGGAAGGGAAGGGAAGGGAAGGGAAGGGAAGGGAAGGGAAGGGAAGGGAAGGGAAGGGAAGGGAAGGGAAGGGAAGGGAAGGGAAGGGAAGGGAAGGGAAGGGAAGGGAAGGGAAGGGAAGGGAAGGGAAGGGAAGGGAAGGGAAGGGAAGGGAAGGGAAGGGTGCGGGAAGGGAAGGGAAGGGAAGGGTGCGGGAAGGGAAGGGAAGGGAAGGGTGCGGGAAGGGAAGGGTGCGGGAAGGGAAGGGTGCGGGAAGGGAAGGGAAGGGAAGGGAAGGGAAGGGAAGGGAAGGGAAGGGAAGGGAAGGGAAGGGAAGGGAAGGGAAGGGAAGGGAAGGGAAGGGAAGGGAAGGGAAGGGAAGGGAAGGGAAGGGAAGGGAAGGGAAGGGAAGGGAAGGGAAGGGAAGGGAAGGGAAGGGAAGGGAAGGGAAGGGAAGGGAAGGGAAGGGAAGGGAAGGGAAGGGAAGGGAAGGGAAGGGAAGGGAAGGGAAGGGAAGGGAAGGGAAGGGTGCGGGAAGGGAAGGGTGCGGGAAGGGAAGGGAAGGGAAGGGAAGGGAAGGGAAGGGAAGGGTGCGGGAAGGGAAGGGTGCGGGAAGGGAAGGGTGCGGGAAGGGAAGGGTGCGGGAAGGGAAGGGAAGGGAAGGGTGCGGGAAGGGAAGGGAAGGGAAGGGAAGGGAAGGGAAGGGAAGGGAAGGGAAGGGAAGGGAAGGGAAGGGAAGGGAAGGGAAGGGAAGGGAAGGGAAGGGAAGGGAAGGGAAGGGAAGGGAAGGGAAGGGAAGGGAAGGGAAGGGAAGGGAAGGGAAGGGAAGGGAAGGGAAGGGAAGGGAAGGGAAGGGAAGGGAAGGGAAGGAAGGGAAGGGAAGGGAAGGGAAGGGAAGGGAAGGGAAGGGAAGGGAAGGGAAGGGAAGGGAAGGGAAGGGAAGGGAAGGGAAGGGAAGGGAAGGGAAGGGAAGGGAAGGGAAGGGAAGGGAAGGGAAGGGAAGGGAAGGGAAGGGAAGGGAAGGGAAGGGTGCGGGAAGGGAAGGGTGCGGGAAGGGTGCGGGAAGGGAAGGGTGCGGGAAGGGAAGGGTGCGGGAAGGGAAGGGTGCGGGAAGGGAAGGGTGCGGGAAGGGAAGGGTGCGGGAAGGGAAGGGAAGGGAAGGGAAGGGAAGGGAAGGGAAGGGAAGGGAAGGGAAGGGAAGGGAAGGGAAGGGAAGGGAAGGGAAGGGAAGGGAAGGGAAGGGAAGGGAAGGGAAGGGAAGGGGAAGGGAAGGGAAGGGAAGGGAAGGGAAGGGAAGGGAAGGGAAGGGAAGGGAAGGGAAGGGAAGGGAAGGGAAGGGAAGGGAAGGAAGGGAAGGGAAGGGAAGGGAAGGGAAGGGAAGGAAGGGAAGGGAAGGGAAGGGAAGGGAAGGGAAGGGAAGGGAAGGAAGGGAAGGGAAGGGAAGGGAAGGGAAGGGAAGGGAAGGGAAGGGAAGGGAAGGGAAGGGAAGGGAAGGGAAAGGAAGGGAAGGGAAGGGAAGGGTGCGGGAAGGGAAGGGTGCGGGAAGGGAAGGGTGCGGGAAGGGAAGGGAAGGGAAGGGAAGGGAAGGGAAGGGAAGGGAGGGAAGGGAAGGGAAGGGAAGGGAAGGGAAGGGAAGGGAAGGGAAGGGAAGGGAAGGGAAGGGAAGGGAAGGGAAGGGAAGGGAAGGGAAGGGAAGGGAAGGGAAGGGAAGGGAAGGGAAGGGAAGGGAAGGGAAGGGAAGGGAAGGGAAGGGAAGGGAAGGGAAGGGAAGGGAAGGGTGCGGGAAGGGAAGGGTGCGGGAAGGGAAGGGAAGGGAAGGGAAGGGAAGGGAAGGGAAGGGAAGGGAAGGGAAGGGAAGGGAAGGGAAGGGAAGGGAAGGGAAGGGAAGGGAAGGGAAGGGAAGGGAAGGGAAGGGAAGGGAAGGGAAGGGAAGGGAAGGGAAGGGAAGGGAAGGGAAGGGAAGGGAAGGGAAGGGAAGGGAAGGGAAGGGAAGGGAAGGGGAAGGGAAGGGAAGGGAAGGGAAGGGAAGGGAAGGGAAGGGAAGGGAAGGGAAGGGAAGGGAAGGGAAGGGAAGGGAAGGGAAGGGAAGGGAAGGGAAGGGAAGGGAAGGGAAGGGAAGGGGAAGGGAAGGGAAGGGAAGGGAAGGGAAGGGAAGGGAAGGGAAGGGTGCGGGAAGGGAAGGGTGCGGGAAGGGAAGGGTGCGGGAAGGGAAGGGTGCGGGAAGGGAAGGGTGCGGGAAGGGTGCGGGAAGGGTGCGGGAAGGGTGCGGGAAGGGAAGGGAAGGGAAGGGAAGGTGCGGGAAGGTGCGGGAAGGTGCGGGAAGGTGCGGGAAGGTGCGGGAAGGGAAGGGAAGGTGCGGGAAGGTGCGGGAAGGTGCGGGAAGGTGCGGGAAGGGAAGGTGCGGGAAGGGAAGGTGCGGGAAGGGAAGGTGCGGGAAGGGAAGGTGCGGGAAGGGAAGGGAAGGTGCGGGAAGGGAAGGTGCGGGAAGGGAAGGTGCGGGAAGGGAAGGGAAGGTGCGGGAAGGGAAGGTGCGGGAAGGGAAGGTGCGGGAAGGGAAGGGAAGGGAAGGTGCGGGAAGGGAAGGGAAGGGAAGGGAAGGGAAGGGTGCGGGAAGGGAAGGGTGCGGGAAGGGAAGGGTGCGGGAAGGGAAGGGTGCGGGAAGGGAAGGGTGCGGGAAGGGAAGGGAAGGGTGCGGGAAGGGAAGGGTGCGGGAAGGGTGCGGGACGGGTGCGGGAAGGGTGCGGGAAGGGAAGGGTGCGGGAAGGGAAGGGAAGGGTGCGGGAAGGGAAGAGTGCGGGAAGGGAAGGGAAGGGTGCGGGAAGGGAAGGGTGCGGGAAGGGAAGGGAAGGGTGCGGGAAGGGAAGGGTGCGGGAAGGGAAGGGTGCGGGAAGGGAAGGGTGCGGGAAGGGAAGGGAAGGGTGCGGGAAGGGTGCGGGAAGGGTGCGGGAAGGGAAGGGTGCGGGAAGGGAAGGGTGCGGGAAGGGAAGGGTGCGGGAAGGGAAGGGTGCGGGAAGGGAAGGGTGCGGGAAGGGAAGGGTGCGGGAAGGGAAGGGAAGGGAAGGGAAGGGAAGGGAAGGGAAGGGAAGGGAAGGGAAGGGAAGGGAAGGGAAGGGAAGGGAAGGGAAGGGAAGGGAAGGGAAGGGAAGGGAAGGGAAGGGAAGGGAAGGGAAGGGAAGGGAAGGGAAGGGAAGGGTGCGGGAAGGGTGCGGGAAGGGTGCGGGAAGGGTGCGGGAAGGGAAGGGAAGGGAAGGGAAGGGAAGGGAAGGTGCGGGAAGGTGCGGGAAGGTGCGGGAAGGTGCGGGAAGGGAAGGGAAGGTGCGGGAAGGTGCGGGAAGGTGCGGGAAGGGAAGGTGCGGGAAGGGAAGGTGCGGGAAGGGAAGGTGCGGGAAGGGAAGGTGCGGGAAGGGAAGGGAAGGTGCGGGAAGGGAAGGTGCGGGAAGGGAAGGTGCGGGAAGGGAAGGGAAGGTGCGGGAAGGGAAGGTGCGGGAAGGGAAGGTGCGGGAAGGGAAGGGAAGGGAAGGTGCGGGAAGGGAAGGGAAGGGAAGGTGCGGGAAGGGAAGGGAAGGGAAGGGAAGGGAAGGGAAGGGAAGGGAAGGTGCGGGAAGGGAAGGGAAGGGAAGGGAAGGGAAGGGAAGGGAAGGGAAGGGAAGGGAAGGGAAGGGAAGGGAAGGGAAGGGAAGGGAAGGGAAGGGAAGGGAAGGGAAGGGAAGGGAAGGGAAGGGAAGGGTGCGGGAAGGGAAGGGTGCGGGAAGGGTGCGGGAAGGGAAGGGTGCGGGAAGGGAAGGGTGCGGGAAGGGAAGGGTGCGGGAAGGGAAGGGAAGGGAAGGGAAGGGAAGGGAAGGGAAGGGAAGGGAAGGGAAGGGAAGGGAAGGGAAGGGAAGGGAAGGGAAGGGAAGGGAAGGGAAGGGAAGGGAAGGGAAGGGAAGGGAAGGGAAGGGAAGGGAAGGGAAGGGAAGGGAAGGGAAGGGAAGGGAAGGGAAGGGAAGGGAAGGGAAGGGAAGGGAAGGGAAGGGAAGGGAAGGGAAGGGAAGGGAAGGGAAGGGAAGGGAAGGGAAGGGAAGGGAAGGGAAGGGAAGGGAAGGGAAGGGAAGGGAAGGGAAGGGAAGGGAAGGGAAGGGAAGGGAAGGGTGCGGGAAGGGTGCGGGAAGGGTGCGGGAAGGGTGCGGGAAGGGTGCGGGAAGGGTGCGGGAAGGGTGCGGGAAGGGAAGGGAAGGGTGCGGGAAGGGAAGGGTGCGGGAAGGGAAGGGTGCGGGAAGGGAAGGGTGCGGGAAGGGAAGGGTGCGGGAAGGGAAGGGTGCGGGAAGGGAAGGGAAGGGTGCGGGAAGGGAAGGGAAGGGAAGGGAAGGGAAGGGAAGGGAAGGGAAGGGAAGGGAAGGAAGGGAAGGGAAGGGAAGGGAAGGGAAGGGAAGGGAAGGGAAGGGAAGGGAAGGGAAGGGAAGGAAGGGAAGGGAAGGGAAGGGAAGGGAAGGGAAGGGAAGGGAAGGGAAGGGAAGGGAAGGGAAGGGAAGGGAAGGGAAGGGAAGGGAAGGGAAGGGAAGGGAAGGGAAGGGGAAGGGAAGGGAAGGGAAGGGAAGGGAAGGGAAGGGAAGGGAAGGGAAGGGAAGGGAAGGGAAGGGAAGGGAAGGGAAGGGTGCGGGAAGGGAAGGGAAGGGTGCGGGAAGGGAAGGGAAGGGTGCGGGAAGGGAAGGGAAGGGTGCGGGAAGGGTGCGGGAAGGGTGCGGGAAGGGAAGGGTGCGGGAAGGGAAGGGAAGGGTGCGGGAAGGGAAGGGAAGGGTGCGGGAAGGGAAGGGAAGGGAAGGGAAGGGAAGGGAAGGGAAGGGAAGGGAAGGGAAGGGAAGGGAAGGGAAGGGAAGGGAAGGGAAGGGAAGGGAAGGGAAGGGAAGGGAAGGGGAAGGGAAGGGAAGGGAAGGGAAGGGAAGGGAAGGGAAGGGAAGGGAAGGGAAGGGAAGGGAAGGGAAGGGAAGGGAAGGGAAGGGAAGGGAAGGGAAGGGAAGGGAAGGGAAGGGAAGGGAAGGGAAGGGAAGGGAAGGGAAGGGAAGGGAAGGGAAGGGAAGGGAAGGGAAGGGAAGGGAAGGGAAGGGTGCGGGAAGGGAAGGGTGCGGGAAGGGAAGGGTGCGGGAAGGGAAGGGAAGGGAAGGGAAGGGAAGGGAAGGGAAGGGAAGGGAAGGGAAGGGAAGGGAAGGGAAGGGAAGGGAAGGGAAGGGAAGGGAAGGGAAGGGAAGGGAAGGGAAGGGAAGGGGAAGGGAAGGAAGGGAAGGGAAGGGAAGGGAAGGGAAGGGAAGGGAAGGGAAGGGAAGGGAAGGGAAGGGAAGGGAAGGGAAGGGAAGGGAAGGGAAGGGAAGGGAAGGGAAGGGAAGGGAAGGGAAGGGAAGGGAAGGGAAGGGAAGGGAAGGGAAGGGAAGGGAAGGGAAGGGAAGGGAAGGGAAGGGTGCGGGAAGGGAAGGGAAGGGTGCGGGAAGGGTGCGGGAAGGGAAGGGAAGGGTGCGGGAAGGGTGCGGGAAGGGTGCGGGAAGGGTGCGGGAAGGGAAGGGAAGGGAAGGGTGCGGGAAGGGTGCGGGAAGGGAAGGGAAGGGAAGGGAAGGGAAGGGAAGGGAAGGGAAGGGAAGGGAAGGGAAGGGAAGGGAAGGGAAGGGAAGGGAAGGGAAGGGAAGGGAAGGGAAGGGAAGGGAAGGGAAGGGAAGGGAAGGGAAGGGAAGGGAAG